>NW_025408289.1:0-98540 GCF_905475395.1 Chrysoperla carnea
ACTTTTTTGTATCAAAATTTCAATGATTTGTATAGTCATGAGTCTCATGTTGAAAAATCGAATATTTTCAAAAAATGTTTTTTCTATCGAAAAATGTCAAATTTGATCACTTTTGGCTTATTTATACTTAGTCCAGTCATAAACGACCTCTTTGTATACATTTTGACTTACTTGTATCAAAATTTCAATGATTTGTATAGTCATGAGTCTCATGTTGAAAAATCGAATATTTTCAAAAAATGTTTTTTCTATCGAAAAATGTCAAATTTGATCATTTTTGGCTTATTTATACTTAGTCCAGTCATAAACGACCTCTATGTATACATTTTGACTTACTTGGATCAAAATTTCAATGATTTGTATAGTCATGACATTCTAGTTGTAAAATCGGAAATTTTCAAAAAATGTTTTTTTCTATCGAAAAATGTCAAATTTGATCATTTTTGGCTTATTAATACATAGTCCAGTCATAAAGGACCTCTATGTATACATTTTGACTTACTTTAATCAAAATTTCAATGATTTGTATAGTCATGAGTCTCATGTTGAAAAATCGAATATTTTCAAAAAATGTTTTTTCTATCGAAAAATGTCAAATTTGATCATTTTTGGCTTATTTATACTTAGTCCAGTCATAAACGTCCTCTATGTATACATTTTGACTTACTTGGATCAAAATTTTATTGTTTTGTATAGTCATGACTCTCATGTTGTAAAATCGGAAATTTTCAAAAAATGTTTTTTCTATCGAAAAATGTCAAATTTGATCATTTTTGGCTTATTTATACTTATTCCAGTCATATACGACCTCTATGTATACATTTGGACTTACTTGGATCAAAATTTCAATGATTTGTAAAGTCATGAGTCTCATGTTGAAAAATCGAAAATTTTCAAAAAATGTTTTTTCTATCGAAAAATGTCAAATTTGATCATTTTTGGCTTATTTATGCTTAGTCCAGTCATAAAGGACCTCTATGTATACATTTTGACTTACTTGGTTCAAAATTTCAATGATTTGTATAGTCATGACATTCTAGTTGTAAAATCGGAAATTTTCAAAAAATGTTTTTTCTATCGAAAAATGTAAACTTTGATCATTTTTGGCTTATTTATACTTAGTTCAGTCATAAACGACCTCTATGTATACATTTTGACTTACTTGGATCAAAATTTCTATGATTTGTATAGTCATGACATTCTAATTGTAAAATCGGAAATTTTCAAAAAATATTTTTTCTATCGAAAAATGTCAAATTTGATCATTTTTGGCTTATTTATACTTAGTCCAGTCATAAACGACCTCTTTGTATACATTTTGACTTACTTGGATCAAAATTTCAATGATTTGTATAGTCATGACTCTCATGTTGAAAAAACGAAAATTTTCAAAAAATGTTTTTTCTATCGAAAAATCTCAAATTTGATCATTTTTGGCTTATTTATACTTAGTCCAGTCATAAACGACCTCTATGTATACATTTTGACTTTCTTGGATCAAAATTTCAATGATTTGTATAGGCATGACATTCTAGTTGTAAAATCGGAAATTTTCAAAAAATGTTTTTTCTATCGAAAAATGTCAAATTTGACCATTTTTGGCTTCTTTATACTTAGTCCAGTCATAAGCGAACTCTATGTATACATTTTGACTTACTTGGATCAAAATTTCAATGATTTGTATAGTCATGACATTCTAGTTGTAAAATCGGAAATTTTCAAAAAATGTTTTTTCTATCGAAAAATGTCAAATTTGATCATTTTTGGATTATTTATACTTAGTCCAGTCATAAAGGACCTCTATGTATACATTTTGACTTACTTGGATCAAAATTTCAATGATTTGTATAGTCATGACATTCTAGTTGTACGATCGGAAATTTTCAAAAAATCTTTTTTCTATCGAAAAATGTCAAATTCGATCATTTTTGGCTTATTTATACTTAGTCCAGTCATAAACGAGCTCTATGTATACATTTTGACTTACTCGGATCAAAATTTCATTGTTTTGTATAGTCATGACTTTCATGTTGAAAAATCGAAAATTTTCAAAAAATGTTTTTTCTATCGAAAATGTCCAATTTGATCATTTTTTGCTTATTTATACTTAGTCCAGTCATAAAGGACCTCTATGTATACATTTGGACTTACTTGGATCAAAATTTCAATGATTTGTATAGTCATGACATTCTAGTTGTAAAATCGGAAATTTTCAAAAAATGTTTTTTTTATCGAAAAATGTCAAATTTGATCATTTTTGGCTTATTAATACATAGTCCAGTCATAAAGGACCTCTATGTATACATTTTGACTTTTTTGTATCAAAATTTCAATGATTTGTATAGTCATGACATTCTAGTTGTAAAATCGGAAATTTTCAAAAAATGTTTTTTCTATCGAAAAATGTCAAATTTGATCATTTTTGGCTTATTTATACTTAGTCCAGTCATAAATGACCTCTTTGTATACATTTTGACTTACTTGGATCAAAATTTCAATGATTTGTATAGTCATGACATTCTAGTTGTAAAATCGGAAATTTTCAAAAAATGTTTTTTCTATCGAAAAATGTCAAATTTGATCATTTTTGGCTTATTTATACTTAGTCCAGTCATAAACGAACTCTATGTATACATTTTGACTTACATGGATAAAAATTTCAATGATTTGTATAGTCATGACATTCTAGTTGTAAAATCGGAAATTTTCAAAAAATGTTTTTTCTATCGAAAAATGTCAAATTTGATCATTTTTGGCTTATTTATACTTAGTCCAGTCATAAACGACCTCTATGTATACATTTTGACTTACTTGGATCAAAATTTCAATGATTTGTATAGTCATGACATTCTAGTTGTAAAATCGGAAATTTTCAAAAAATGTTTTTTCTATCGAAAAATGTCAAATTTGATCATTTTTGGCTTATTAATACATAGTCCAGTCATAAAGGACCTCTATGTATACATTTTGACTTACTTTAATCAAAATTTCAATGATTTGTATAGTCATGAGTCTCATGTTGAAAAATCGAATATTTTCAAAAAATGTTTTTTCTATCGAAAAATGTCAAATTTGATCATTTTTGGCTTATTTATACTTAGTCCAGTCATAAACGTCCTCTATGTATACATTTTGACTTACTTGGATCAAAATTTTATTGTTTTGTATAGTCATGACTCTCATGTTGTAAAATCGGAAATTTTCAAAAAATGTTTTTTTCTATCGAAAAATGTCAAATTTGATCATTTTTGGCTTATTTATACTTATTCCAGTCATATACGACCTCTATGTATACATTTGGACTTACTTGGATCAAAATTTCAATGATTTGTAAAGTCATGAGTCTCATGTTGAAAAATCGAAAATTTTCAAAAAATGTTTTTTTCTATCGAAAAATGTCAAATTTGATCATTTTTGGCTTATTTATACTTATTCCAGTCATATACGACCTCTATGTATACATTTGGACTTACTTGGATCAAAATTTCAATGATTTGTAAAGTCATGAGTCTCATGTTGAAAAATCGAAAATTTTCAAAAAATGTTTTTTCTATCGAAAAATGTCAAATTTGATCATTTTTGGCTTATTTATACTTAGTCCAGTCATAAACGACCTCTATGTATACATTTTGACTTTCTTGGATCAAAATTTCAATGATTTGTATAGGCATGACATTCTAGTTGTAAAATCGGAAATTTTCAAAAAATGTTTTTTCTATCGAAAAATGTCAAATTTGACCATTATTGGCTTATTTATACTTAATCCAGTCATAAACGACCTCTTTGTATACATTTTGACTTACTTGGATCAAAATTTCAATGATTTGTATAGTCATGAGTCTCATGTTGAAAAATCGAATATTTTCAAAAAATGTTTTTTCTATCGAAAAATGTCAAATTTGATCATTTTTGGCTTATTTATACTTAGTCCAGTCATAAACGACCTCTATGTATACATTTTGACTTACTTTAATCAAAATTTCAATGATTTGTATAGTCATGAGTCTCATGTTGAAAAATCGAATATTTTCAAAAAATGTTTTTTCTATCGAAAAATGTCAAATTTGATCATTTTTGGCTTATTTATACTTAGTCCAGTCATAAACGTCCTCTATGTATACATTTTGACTTACTTGGATCAAAATTTCAATGATTTGTAAAGTCATGAGTCTCATGTTGAAAAATCGAAAATTTTCAAAAAATGTTTTTTCTATCGAAAAATGTCAAATTTGATCATTTTTGGCTTATTTATGCTTAGTCCAGTCATAAAGGACCTCTATGTATACATTTTGACTTACTTGGTTCAAAATTTCAATGATTTGTATAGTCATGACATTCTAGTTGTAAAATCGGAAATTTTCAAAAAATGTTTTTTCTATCGAAAAATGTAAACTTTGATCATTTTTGGCTTATTTATACTTAGTTCAGTCATAAACGACCTCTATGTATACATTTTGACTTACTTGGATCAAAATTTCTATGATTTGTATAGTCATGACATTCTAATTGTAAAATCGGAAATTTTCAAAAAATATTTTTTCTATCGAAAAATGTCAAATTTGATCATTTTTGGCTTATTTATACTTAGTCCAGTCATAAACGACCTCTTTGTATACATTTTGACTTACTTGGATCAAAATTTCAATGATTTGTATAGTCATGACTCTCATGTTGAAAAAACGAAAATTTTCAAAAAATGTTTTTTCTATCGAAAAATCTCAAATTTGATCATTTTTGGCTTATTTATACTTAGTCCAGTCATAAACGACCTCTATGTATACATTTTGACTTTCTTGGATCAAAATTTCAATGATTTGTATAGGCATGACATTCTAGTTGTAAAATCGGAAATTTTCAAAAAATGTTTTTTTCTATCGAAAAATGTCAAATTTGACCATTTTTGGCTTATTTATACTTAGTCCAGTCATAAGCGAACTCTATGTATACATTTTGACTTACTTGGATCAAAATTTCAATGATTTGTATAGTCATGACATTCTAGTTGTAAAATCGGAAATTTTCAAAAAATGTTTTTTCTATCGAAAAATGTCAAATTTGATCATTTTTGGATTATTTATACTTAGTCCAGTCATAAAGGACCTCTATGTATACATTTTGACTTACTTGGATCAAAATTTCAATGATTTGTATAGTCATGACATTCTAGTTGTACGATCGGAAATTTTCAAAAAATCTTTTTTCTATCGAAAAATGTCAAATTCGATCATTTTTGGCTTATTTATACTTAGTCCAGTCATAAACGAGCTCTATGTATACATTTTGACTTACTCGGATCAAAATTTCATTGTTTTGTATAGTCATGACTTTCATGTTGAAAAATCGAAAATTTTCAAAAAATGTTTTTTCTATCGAAAATGTCCAATTTGATCATTTTTTGCTTATTTATACTTAGTCCAGTCATAAAGGACCTCTATGTATACATTTGGACTTACTTGGATCAAAATTTCAATGATTTGTATAGTCATGACATTCTAGTTGTAAAATCGGAAATTTTCAAAAAATGTTTTTTTTATCGAAAAATGTCAAATTTGATCATTTTTGGCTTATTAATACATAGTCCAGTCATAAAGGACCTCTATGTATACATTTTGACTTTTTTGTATCAAAATTTCAATGATTTGTATAGTCATGACATTCTAGTTGTAAAATCGGAAATTTTCAAAAAATGTTTTTTCTATCGAAAAATGTCAAATTTGATCATTTTTGGCTTATTTATACTTAGTCCAGTCATAAATGACCTCTTTGTATACATTTTGACTTACTTGGATCAAAATTTCAATGATTTGTATAGTCATGACATTCTAGTTGTAAAATCGGAAATTTTCAAAAAATGTTTTTTCTATCGAAAAATGTCAAATTTGATCATTTTTGGCTTGTTTATACTTAGTCCAGTCACAAACGAACTCTATGTATACATTTTGACTTACATGGATAAAAATTTCAATGATTTGTATAGTCATGACATTCTAGTTGTAAAATCGGAAATTTTCAAAAAATGTTTTTTCTATCGAAAAATGTCAAATTTGATCATTTTTGGCTTATTTATACTTAGTCCAGTCATAAACGACCTCTATGTATACATTTTGACTTACTTGGATCAAAATTTCAATGATTTGTATAGTCATGACATTCTAGTTGTAAAATCGGAAATTTTCAAAAAATGTTTTTTCTATCGAAAAATGTCAAATTTGATCATTTTTGGCTTATTAATACATAGTCCAGTCATAAAGGACCTCTATGTATACATTTTGACTTACTTTAATCAAAATTTCAATGATTTGTATAGTCATGAGTCTCATGTTGAAAAATCGAATATTTTCAAAAAATGTTTTTTTCTATCGAAAAATGTCAAATTTGATCATTTTTGGCTTATTTATACTTAGTCCAGTCATAAACGTCCTCTATGTATACATTTTGACTTACTTGGATCAAAATTTTATTGTTTTGTATAGTCATGACTCTCATGTCGTAAAATCGGAAATTTTCAAAAAATGTTTTTTCTATCGAAAAATGTCAAATTTGATCATTTTTGGCTTATTTATACTTATTCCAGTCATATACGACCTCTATGTATACATTTGGACTTACTTGGATCAAAATTTCAATGATTTGTAAAGTCATGAGTCTCATGTTGAAAAATCGAAAATTTTCAAAAAATGTTTTTTCTATCGAAAAATGTCAAATTTGATCATTTTTGGCTTATTTATGCTTAGTCCAGTCATAAAGGACCTCTATGTATACATTTTGACTTACTTGGTTCAAAATTTCAATGATTTGTATAGTCATGACATTCTAGTTGTAAAATCGGAAATTTTCAAAAAATGTTTTTTCTATCGAAAAATGTAAACTTTGATCATTTTTGGCTTATTTATACTTAGTTCAGTCATAAACGACCTCTATATATACATTTTGACTTACTTGGATCAAAATTTCTATGATTTGTATAGTCATGACATTCTAATTGTAAAATCGGAAATTTTCAAAAAATATTTTTTCTATCGAAAAATGTCAAATTTGATCATTTTTGGCTTATTTATACTTAGTCCAGTCATAAACGACCTCTTTGTATACATTTTGACTTACTTGGATCAAAATTTCAATGATTTGTATAGTCATGACTCTCATGTTGAAAAAACGAAAATTTTCAAAAAATGTTTTTTCTATCGAAAAATCTCAAATTTGATCATTTTTGGCTTATTTATACTTAGTCCAGTCATAAACGACCTCTATGTATACATTTTGACTATCTTGGATCAAAATTTCAATAATTTGTATAGGCATGACATTCTAGTTGTAAAATCGGAAATTTTCAAAAAATGTTTTTTCTATCGAAAAATGTCAAATTTGACCATTTTTGGCTTATTTATACTTAGTCCAGTCATAAGCGAACTCTATGTATACATTTTGACTTACTTGGATCAAAATTTCAATGATTTGTATAGTCATGACATTCTAGTTGTAAAATCGGAAATTTTCAAAAAATGTTTTTTCTATCGAAAAATGTCAAATTTGATCATTTTTGGATTATTTATACTTAGTCCAGTCATAAAGGACCTCTATGTATACATTTTGACTTACTTGGATCAAAATTTCAATGATTTGTATAGTCATGACATTCTAGTTGTACGATCGGAAATTTTCAAAAAATCTTTTTTCTATCGAAAAATGTCAAATTCGATCATTTTTGGCTTATTTATACTTAGTCCAGTCATAAACGAGCTCTATGTATACATTTTGACTTACTCGGATCAAAATTTCATTGTTTTGTATAGTCATGACTTTCATGTTGAAAAATCGAAAATTTTCAAAAAATGTTTTTTCTATCGAAAATGTCCAATTTGATCATTTTTTGCTTATTTATACTTAGTCCAGTCATAAAGGACCTCTATGTATACATTTGGACTTACTTGGATCAAAATTTCAATGATTTGTATAAGCATGACATTCTAGTTGTAAAATCGGAAATTTTCAAAAAATGTTTTTTTTATCGAAAAATGTCAAATTTGATCATTTTTGGCTTATTAATACATAGTCCAGTCATAAAGGACCTCTATGTATACATTTTGACTTTTTTGTATCAAAATTTCAATGATTTGTATAGTCATGACATTCTAGTTGTAAAATCGGAAATTTTCAAAAAATGTTTTTTCTATCGAAAAATGTCAAATTTGATCATTTTTGGCTTATTTATACTTAGTCCAGTCATAAATGACCTCTTTGTATACATTTTGACTTACTTGGATCAAAATTTCAATGATTTGTATAGTCATGACATTCTAGTTGTAAAATCGGAAATTTTCAAAAAATGTTTTTTCTATCGAAAAATGTCAAATTTGATCATTTTTGGCTTATTTATACTTAGTCCAGTCATAAACGAACTCTATGTATACATTTTGACTTACATGGATAAAAATTTCAATGATTTGTATAGTCATGACATTCTAGTTGTAAAATCGGAAATTTTCAAAAAATGTTTTTTCTATCGAAAAATGTCAAATTTGATCATTTTTGGCTTATTTATACTTAATCCAGTCATAAACGACCTCTTTGTATACATTTTGACTTACTTGGATCAAAATTTCAATGATTTGTATAGTCATGACTCTCATGTTGAAAAAACGAAAATTTTCAAAAAATGTTTTTTCTATCGAAAAATGTCAAATTTGATCATTTTTGGCTTATTTATACTTAGTCCAGTCATAAACGACCTCTATGTATACATTTTGACTTTCTTGGATCAAAATTTCAATGATTTGTATAGGCATGACATTCTAGTTGTAAAATCGGAAATTTTCAAAAAATGTTTTTTCTATCGAAAAATTTCAAATTTGACCATTTTTGGCTTATTTATACTTAGTCCAGTCATAAGCGAACTCTATGTATACATTTTGACTTACTTGGATCAAAATTTCAATGATTTGTATAGTCATGAGTCTCATGTTGAAAAATCGAATATTTTCAAAAAATGTTTTTTCTATCGAAAAATGTCAAATTTGATCATTTTTGGCTTATTTATACTTAGTCCAGTCATAAACGACCTCTATGTATACATTTTGACTTACTTGGATCAAAATTTCAATGATTTGTATAGTCATGACATTCTAGTTGTAAAATCGGAAATTTTCAAAAAATGTTTTTTCTATCGAAAAATGTCAAATTTTATCATTTTTGGCTTATTAATACATAGTCCAGTCATGAAGGACCTCTATGTATACATTTTGACTTACTTGGATCAAAATTTCAATGATTTGTATAGTCATGAGTCTCATGTTGAAAAATCGAATATTTTCAAAAAACGTTTTATATCGAAAAATGTCAAATTTGATCATTTTTGGCTTATTTATACTTAGTCCAGTCATAAACGACCTCTATGTATACATTTTGACTTACTTGGATCAAAATTTCATTGTTTTGTATAGTCATGACTCTCATGTTGTAAATTCGGAAATTTTCAAAAAATGTTTTTTCTATCGAAAAATGTCAAATTTGATCATTTTTGGCTTATTTATACTTATTCCAGTCATACACGACCTCTATGTATACATTTGGACTTACTTGGATCAAAATTTCAATGATTTGTAAAGTCATGAGTCTCATGTTGAAAAATCGAAAATTTTCAAAAAATGTTTTTTCTATCGAAAAATGTCAAATTTGATCATTTTTGGCTTATTTATACTAAGTCCTGTCATAAACGACCTCTATGTATACATTTTGACTTACTTGTATCAAAATTTCAATGATTTGTATAGTCATGACATTCTAGTTGTAAAATCAGAAATTTTCAAAAAATGTTTTTTCTATCGAAAAATGTCAAATTTGACCATTTTTGGCTTATTTATACTTAGTCCAGTCATAAACGAACTCTATGTATACATTTTGACTTACATGGATAAAAATTTCAATGATTTGTATAGTCATGACATTCTAGTTGTAAAATCGGAAATTTTCAAAAAATGTTTTTTCTATCGAAAAATGTCAAATTTGATCATTTTTGGCTTATTTATACTTAATCCAGTCATAAACGACCTCCTTGTATACATTTTGACTTACTTGGATCAAAATTTCAATGATTTGTATAGTCATGACTCTCATGTTGAAAAAACGAAAATTTTCAAAAAATGTTTTTTCTATCGAAAAATGTCAAATTTGATCATTTTTGGCTTATTTATACTTAGTCCAGTCATAAACGACCTCTATGTATACATTTTGACTTTCTTGGATCAAAATTTCAATGATTTGTATAGGCATGACATTCTAGTTGTAAAATCGGAAATTTTCAAAAAATGTTTTTTCTATCGAAAAATTTCAAATTTGACCATTTTTGGCTTATTTATACTTAGTCCAGTCATAAGCGAACTCTATGTATACATTTTGACTTACTTGGATCAAAATTTCAATGATTTGTATAGTCATGAGTCTCATGTTGAAAAATCGAATATTTTCAAAAAATGTTTTTTCTATCGAAAAATGTCAAATTTGATCACTTTTGGCTTATTTATACTTAGTCCAGTCATAAACGACCCCTTTGTATACATTTTGACTTACTTGTATCAAAATTTCAATGATTTGTATAGTCATGACTCTCATGTTGAAAAAACGAAAATTTTCAAAAAATGTTTTTTCTATCGAAAAATCTCAAATTTGATCATTTTTGGCTTATTTATACTTAGTCCAGTCATAAACGACCTCTATGTATACATTTTGACTTTCTTGGATCAAAATTTCAATGATTTGTATAGGCATGACATTCTAGTTGTAAAATCGGAAATTTTCAAAAAATGTTTTTTCTATCGAAAAATGTCAAATTTGACCATTATTGGCTTATTTATACTTAATCCAGTCATAAACGACCTCTTTGTATACATTTTGACTTACTTGGATCAAAATTTCAATGATTTGTATAGTCATGAGTCTCATGTTGAAAAGTCGAATATTTTCAAAAAATGTTTTTTCTATCGAAAAATGTCAAATTTGATCATTTTTGGCTTATTTATACTTAGTCCAGTCATAAACGACCTCTATGTATACATTTTGACTTACTTGGATCAAAATTTCAATGATTTGTATAGTCATGACATTCTAGTTGTAAAATCGGAAATTTTCAAAAAATGTTTTTTCTATCGATAAATGTCAAATTTGATCATTTTTGGCTTATTAATACATAGTCCAGTCATAAAGGACCTCTATGTATACATTTTGACTTACTTTAATCAAAATTTCAATGATTTGTATAGTCATGAGTCTCATGTTGAAAAATCGAATATTTTCAAAAAATGTTTTTTCTATCGAAAAATGTCAAATTTGATCATTTTTGGCTTATTTATACTTAGTCCAGTCATAAACGTCCTCTATGTATACATTTTGACTTACTTGGATCAAAATTTTATTGTTTTGTATAGTCATGACTCTCATGTTGTAAAATCGGAAATTTTCAAAAAATGTTTTTTCTATCGAAAAATGTCAAATTTGATCATTTTTGGCTTATTTATACTTATTCCAGTCATAAACGACCTCTATGTATACATTTGGACTTACTTGGATCAAAATTTCAATGATTTGTAAAGTCATGAGTCTCATGTTGAAAAATCGAAAATTTTCAAAAAATGTTTTTTCTATCGAAAAATGTCAAATTTGATCATTTTTGGCTTATTTATGCTTAGTCCAGTCATAAAGGACCTCAATGTATACATTTTGACTTACTTGGTTCAAAATTTCAATGATTTGTATAGTCATGACATTCTAGTTGTAAAATCGGAAATTTTCAAAAAATGTTTTTTCTATCGAAAAATGTAAACTTTGATCATTTTTGGCTTATTTATACTTAGTTCAGTCATAAACGACCTCTATGTATACATTTTGACTTACTTGGATCAAAATTTCTATGATTTGTATAGTCATGACATTCTAATTGTAAAATCGGAAATTTTCAAAAAATATTTTTTCTATCGAAAAATGTCAAATTTGATCATTTTTGGCTTATTTATACTTAGTCCAGTCATAAACGACCTCTTTGTATACATTTTGACTTACTTGGATCAAAATTTCAATGATTTGTATAGTCATGACTCTCATGTTGAAAAAACGAAAATTTTCAAAAAATGTTTTTTCTATCGAAAAATCTCAAATTTGATCATTTTTGGCTTATTTATACTTAGTCCAGTCATAAACGACCTCTATGTATACATTTTGACTTTCTTGGATCAAAATTTCAATGATTTGTATAGGCATGACATTCTAGTTGTAAAATCGGAAATTTTCAAAAAATGTTTTTTCTATCGAAAAGTGTCAAATTTGACCATTTTTGGCTTATTTATACTTAGTCCAGTCATAAGCGAACTCTATGTATACATTTTGACTTACTTGGATCAAAATTTCAATGATTTGTATAGTCATGACATTCTAGTTGTAAAATCGGAAATTTTCAAAAAATGTTTTTTCTATCGAAAAATGTCAAATTTGATCATTTTTGGATTATTTATACTTAGTCCGGTCATAAAGGACCTCTATGTATACATTTTGACTTACTTGGATCAAAATTTCAATGATTTGTATAGTCATGACATTCTAGTTGTACGATCGGAAATTTTCAAAAAATCTTTTTTCTATCGACAAATGTCAAATTCGATCATTTTTGGCTTATTTATACTTAGTCCAGTCATAAACGAGCTCTATGTATACATCTTGACTTACTCGGATCAAAATTTCATTGTTTTGTATAGTCATGACTTTCATGTTGAAAAATCGAAAATTTTCAAAAAATGTTTTTTCTATCGAAAATGTCCAATTTGATCATTTTTTGCTTATTTATACTTAGTCCAGTCATAAAGGACCTCTATGTATACATTTGGACTTACTTGGATCAAAATTTCAATGATTTGTATAGTCATGACATTCTAGTTGTAAAATCGGAAATTTTCAAAAAATGTTTTTTTTATCGAAAAATGTCAAATTTGATCATTTTTGGCTTATTAATACATAGTCCAGTCATAAAGGACCTCTATGTATACATTTTGACTTACTTGGATCAAAATTTCAATGATTTGTATAGTCATGAGTCTCATGTTGAAAAATCGAAAATTTTCAAAAAATGTTTTTTCTATCGAAAAATGTCATGTTACAAATTGTTGGCAAACTAATTATAATTAATTAATTAGTAATAAATTATGCAAACAAAATGTAAAATATCAAACTTTTAAATCTGTCTGCGACGGTACATATGCAATTAAAAAGTTTACTCTGTCGGTGACTGTACTTTATTTTTTTTCAACTTTGTTATTTATTTTTTTGCAACTGTTAGTTCTAAAAATTGTCACCAGTCACCCGAACAGAGCTCAGTGCGATTTGATTTAAAATCACTCTCTTTAAATTTTAAGCGTCATAAGCAAAACATCTTGGAATAATTAATTTAAATTATTTATTCCAAGATGGATACTCTTTTTTTTTAACACACCTTTAGTGTGTGGCAATAATTAAATTATTTAATTTTTATAATTCATTTAATTAATTCTTATCAAGAATTTATATTTTTGAATACGACAGTTTAAACATATATTTTTGTTAAATGTCGTTTATTGAAAACACACAATTATACAGAGTGTAAAAGGGACATTCTGTAATAATTTAAAAATTGTGTAACTTTATATTATTTTCCTTTGTATGTTTTTTGTGGCGTTTAGAATTTTATTTGTGAGCACAATTCCTTATAAAATGTAATTTTATGGAATTGTATTCACTGTGATCACAAACTACATACGGGTAACATTTTATTATATATTTAGATATGTTAATTTTTGTTCTAAATTTATATCGAAAGATTTTTTTCAAAAACTTTGTATTTTGGCTTTAAATTCAACATGTGAAATTTCATGTAAGTTTCAAGTTCAATTACGTTATGTAAAACATTTTATATTTTTTGAATTAATGAAATAAACAAACTTTATATTTTTTTTATTTTAAACGTAGACTTTTTATTTGTATTGTTAATACTTTCTGGGGGGTAATCGCCTTCGGCGTTATCTTTGGGCCTAGCACGTAAATTGATCTGTTTCGGTTTTTTTTAAACATTAGTAAAAATCTTAAACACATTTTTATTTTTTTTGAATGTTTCAAACCGGGATGTTTCCCTTTAGTAACACGGTTTAATATTTTTTTGGATATGGTAAATATTAATCTGAGTGTTCTGGGGGTTGCGAGGAATTTTGGCTGAGGCTGACTTCTTGTTCTCGACGCAAGTCGAGAATCAATTAAGTATTTAAATTTTGGGAAGAGAAAAAATACGTTTCTTTTTTTTTCTAATTACCTCACCAAAACATTAATTCCCGCAACACTTGGTAGCGAGAGCGTTAACTACCAATTTCGTTTACACTTGTTAGCAGAGCTTCGAGATCTACGTTTTACGCAACACTTGTTAGCAGAGCTTCGAGATCTACGTTTTACGCAACACTTGTTAGCAGAGCTCCGCGATCTACGATTTTCGTACATTTGGTAGTGAGCGTAACACTTTTTTAGTTTCTTGCGTTATATCTGGTTACATTACTTTAAAAAATCTACGTTTAATTTTCTCTAAATTTTTTTTGACTAGTAAAGTTTTCTTGTATGTAGTTTGTGGAATCACGTAAGTTGAATATTTTCGTATATAAATTTGAAATTTTGAAAAATTAAAAAATTTTTACGTAATATTGGATATTAATTAAAATAATATCTAATATTTTTTTTGGTATTTGTTCAAGGAATTGACATTATAAATCCAATTATATAACATTGACTAGTTTGAATTAATTAGATTTTGTTTTTGTCTTTTTACACATTTTATGTAATCTTAAAATATATTTCTATTTTGATTACTTTTATTGGTAACGTGTTTACGTTGTAAATCCAAATTTTATTTCATAGTTTTTTTTTGCATGTTTCTTTATTGGCTATTTTTAAATTAAAAAAAAGAAAAACTTTTTTATTTACATGAATATTTATTTTGAAACAAGTTCATATTTCATCAAAATTAATTCAAACGTTTGTAATTTTTACTTTGTTGAACTTTACTAATTTCTTTTTTTGTTTCGTTTCGTTAATTTTTTTTTGAGGAAATCGTATAAAAAAAAAAAATGTCGTCGGACGACGAGGATTTTCTTGGTTTTCCAAAGCCTGTTAAAAACGAACAAGCCAACAACAAAAGAATACAAACGGATTTTAATATGCTCGACAAAGATGTTCAAGTATCAGTTCAACAAAAGGATGAGACAATACAATGTTTAATAGATCCGGTACCGTCAACGTCGTGTGAAACTATGCAAGCAACAAAATATATTCATGTGGATCATTTAACACACATTATTTCATCACTAAATACCAAGATAAGTAAAGAGAAATCTCAAGATTTTAAATTTAGATTTGAATCTCTTACAAATAACATTAAAATTTTAGATTTATTTGATACAAGTTCAATTATTAATTTTATTATTGAAACCAATAGTGTTGTTTCATTAAGTTTAGTTGATGAAAATTCTCTTATTAAATTTTTAATTACAAAATGTAATTCAAATGCAAAACACTTTTGGTCAAAGCAAATTTCAAATAATAAAACTTGGACTTATATTTCAAACATTTTATTATCTGAGTATATATCTCCTGCACAATTGCAAATTGCAATTGATAGATACATTAGAAGAAGACAACTTCCAAATGAAAAGTTTTCTGATTTTGTAACTGATATTTTGAAATACTCGCAAATACTAATGCCTAAAGAGGACATTAAAATAGTTATACAAATTATATTTGCCCATGTTAATCAGAAAACTTTTAATTTGATTAAATTGCTTCCAATTCCTGAAACTTTAGTTTCCTTAAATTCTTTTGTAAGAAATTTACAAGAAATAATAACAAGAGAAAATTCATTTAATAAATTTAACTTGTATCAAAATAGAATACAGAATAGTTTTAATGATCAAAATTCTAGTTTGGTTAATATTGAACAAAATGTTCAAAATGTTCAAAATGTTCAAAATGTTAAGGATCTTAAGCCTGAAACTACAGGGCAAAATGATAAAAAAGCTTCTGTTCAGATAGCAAAATCAAATTTAAATAAAAGTAAATCTATATTTTGTGTTTATTGTAAACGATCAGGACACAAAATTCAACAATGTATAAAATTAGCCAATAGAGACACATCAAGTTCAAAAAACTTGAACCATGCCACACATTAAATTCTTCAATAAATGCATCATCGATGCCCTTAATTTATGTTTCTGTGAACAATATTAAAATATTATCTCTTTTAGATTCGGGATCAACTATAAATGTGATTTCTAGAAAAATGTTTAGTAAATTAAAAATTAAGAAAGTTATTTATGAAGATGAAAAAATTACTGTTACATTACCGGGATCAAATTATGTAACTATGAAGAAGAAGGTTACGTTACACGTCAAGATTAGTAATTTCAGCTGGAATTTAGAATTTTACTTAATGGAAAAATCCATTTTTGATATGATTATTGGAGCACCGTCTCTCAACAAATGTGGTATGATTTTAGATATTAGTAATAACAAAGTATTTTTTAATTCATTTAGAAATATTGAAATTCCTTTTGAAAAAAATTGCACACAATTTTTCGTTAATATTATTTGTGAATTACCACTAAATTTGTCAGAAAAGGATAAAGAATTTATGGATTCATTATATAAAAAGTATAAGTCAGTATTTTCTGAAATTCCTGGGAGAGCAAAAAATTATGAATATCATATTAAACTTAAAGATGATACACCAGTTTATAAAACTGCATATTTTTTACCAAAAGATAAATCTTTACTCTTAAAGCAACATTTGGATGAGCTTTTGAAATTAAATATTATAGTTCCTAGCCAGTCTAGTTATGCATCTCCTGTGTTTTTTGTTAAAAAACAGGATGGTTTTCGCATGGTAGCTGACTATAGGTTCGTTAATAAAAAAATTGTGTTTGATCCGATTTCAAATGTATCGATCAATCACGTATTTTCTAGTCTAGGAGGCGCAAAAGTGTTTTCTACCTTGGATATGTCAAAGAGCTACTACCAGTGTAGCTTGAGTAAAGAGAGCAGAGATATTACTGCTATTAATACGCAATGGGGACAATTTTCTTTTGTTTGTTGTCCGTTTGGACTTAATATTAGTTCCCAATGCTTATATCGTTTTCTAATTAAAGAATTTAACGATTTGTTGAATGTGTGTATCTTAATTTATTACGATGATATTATAGTTTTTTCAAGCTCGATTGATGATCATAAAATTCATTTAAACCAGGTATTAAGTAGATTTAAAAAACTTAATTTAACTTTAAATCCAAATAAAAATAAATTTTTTATGGCACGTCTAAAAATTCTTGGCCATATTATATCATCAGAAGGTAGACGTCCTAATCCTGACAAAATTAGTGCTATTTGTGACATGCCAATTCCAAAAAATATAAAGGAGTTGCAAAAATTTATCGGAATGGCAGCGTTTTTTGCTCGCTATATTGAGCATTTTAGTTCTATTGTTGCACCGTTGAATGAATTAAAAAAGAAAAATGTTCAATTTAAAATAACTGATGTACATGTCGAGGCTATTTCTAAATTAAAAAAAGCTTTAACGTCTGCACCAATTTTGAAATTTCCTATTTTTGACGATAAATATCCCTTTGTTGTGAGAACGGATGCGTCATCTGTTGGCCTAGGAGCCGTTTTATTACAAAATATTAATGGGAATTTACACCCAATTGAATATTGTTCTAGAAAATTAAATCCCGCTGAAATGAGATATTCCGCTTATGAGTTAGAGCTTTTAGCTGTAATTTTTTCATTAAATACTTTTAGTGACTACCTTGTCGATAGACATTTTTTCTTAGAAACCGATAACAATGCTTTAGTGTATCTTTTTAATTCACCACAAAAATTTAACAAACTTTCGAGATGGATTTTGACACTGTCAAAATTCAATTTTACACCGAAACATATTAAGGGCATAGATAATACTGCAGCAGATTGTTTATCTAGATTGTTTTCGAATGGTAATTTCTCTACAAATAATTTTTTATTAAAAAATGATAATGGTAGTAATTATTCGGGTGAAGATCCATCTTTAGTTGACAATAATAATTTGGTCAAGGATGAATCTTTACAAAACGACCCGGTTTTTCTATTAAATACTTTAGTTACTGAATCTCAGGGTTTTCTTTCAATTAAGCTTGCACAAGAGAATTGTAATCAGTGTAAATTCATAATGGATCAATTAAAAAATGGCCATAATGTTAATAACTTTTCACTTAAAGACGGTCTTTTGCTGCGCGAAGTTGGACGGAATAAATTAAAACGAATAGTTCTACCAGATTCAATGCTTGAATATGTCATTAAATATTATCATAATTCTTTATATGGTCAGCATGGTGCTGTAACTAAAACTTATAGAGAAATTGCCAAAAGATTTTATCATAATTTATTATATAAAAAAGTTGTAGAATTTATTAAAAATTGTACAGTTTGTCAACAATTTAAACCTTATAATAAAAATACGAATGTGCACACAAAGTCAACGGTTCCCACTGGTATTTGGGATAAACTTTACATAGACTTTATCGGTCCTTTAATTCCATCTTTGGATGGTGGAATGAAATATATTTTAGTTATTCTTGATTCATTTAGTAAATTTGCTATTACATACTCTACACGTAGGGCAACAGCGGAAGTCGTTATTAAATTTCTTCATAAAACTTTTATGCAATTTGGTTACCCTGCATGTGTTGTTAGTGATAATGCCAAATGTTTTGTGGCTCAAAAATACAAAAATTTTTTATTCAATCATGGTGTTAGAGCAGCTTATATTTCAAGCTATCACGCATGTGCTAATATGTCAGAGAGATTAAATAGAAATTTAAAAATTAATATGGCGTGTATTATAAAGCAATATGCCTTGGAGCATAAAGCTTGGACTAAAGTTTTACCATATTTTACCTTTCAATATAACAATAGTTACCATACTTCTATTGGAACTTCTCCAGTCGAAATTTTTTTTAAACGACGTTTAAATAACACTTTGGATTTAGGGCTAGAAACTTATAATTATTTTACGGCAGATAAACCACCAACACATGAAGAGGTTAAACAAGCATTAGTTAAAATGAATCAAATTATAAATAAACGTAAAGGTAATACTGTAGATGTTAAATACAGGGTGGATCAGATGGTCTGTGTGAAGCTTCCTAAGTATCGTGCGACCTTTGATACTGACAGTAAATTTCAACCTAGATATTCAGGTCCAAAAAGAATTTTACGTTTTACTGGACCAGTGTCGGTCGAGCTTTTTGACGAGAATGATAATACTTTATCTCGTGTGCATGTTAGTCATCTGAAGCCCTATCAACCACAAATAGTGCAAAATTAATTTTTTTTTTCTCTTCTCTCTCCGCTTTATTCTCTTTTTCTTTATTCTTCGAATTTTTTTAGGGCGGGGGAGTGTTACAAATTGTTGGCAAACTAATTATAATTAATTAATTAGTAATAAATTATGCAAACAAAATGTAAAATATCAAACTTTTAAATCTGTCTGCGACGGTACATATGCAATTAAAAAGTTTACTCTGTCGGTGACTGTACTTTATTTTTTTTCAACTTTGTTATTTATTTTTTTGCAACTGTTAGTTCTAAAAATTGTCACCAGTCACCCGAACAGAGCTCAGTGCGATTTGATTTAAAATCACTCTCTTTAAATTTTAAGCGTCATAAGCAAAACATCTTGGAATAATTAATTTAAATTATTTATTCCAAGATGGATACTCTTTTTTTTTAACACACCTTTAGTGTGTGGCAATAATTAAATTATTTAATTTTTATAATTCATTTAATTAATTCTTATCAAGAATTTATATTTTTGAATACGACAGTTTAAACATATATTTTTGTTAAATGTCGTTTATTGAAAACACACAATTATACAGAGTGTAAAAGGGACATTCTGTAATAATTTAAAAATTGTGTAACTTTATATTATTTTCCTTTGTATGTTTTTTGTGGCGTTTAGAATTTTATTTGTGAGCACAATTCCTTATAAAATGTAATTTTATGGAATTGTATTCACTGTGATCACAAACTACATACGGGTAACATTTTATTATATATTTAGATATGTTAATTTTTGTTCTAAATTTATATCGAAAGATTTTTTTCAAAAACTTTGTATTTTGGCTTTAAATTCAACATGTGAAATTTCATGTAAGTTTCAAGTTCAATTACGTTATGTAAAACATTTTATATTTTTTGAATTAATGAAATAAACAAACTTTATATTTTTTTTATTTTAAACGTAGACTTTTTATTTGTATTGTTAATACTTTCTGGGGGGTAATCGCCTTCGGCGTTATCTTTGGGCCTAGCACGTAAATTGATCTGTTTCGGTTTTTTTTAAACATTAGTAAAAATCTTAAACACATTTTTATTTTTTTTGAATGTTTCAAACCGGGATGTTTCCCTTTAGTAACACGGTTTAATATTTTTTTGGATATGGTAAATATTAATCTGAGTGTTCTGGGGGTTGCGAGGAATTTTGGCTGAGGCTGACTTCTTGTTCTCGACGCAAGTCGAGAATCAATTAAGTATTTAAATTTTGGGAAGAGAAAAAATACGTTTCTTTTTTTTTCTAATTACCTCACCAAAACATTAATTCCCGCAACAGTCAAATTTGATCATTTTTGGCTTATTTATACTTAGTCCAGTCATAAACGACCTCTATGTATACATTTTGACTTACTTGGATCAAAATTTCATTGTTTTGTATAGTCATGACTCTCATGCTGTAAAATCGGAAATTTTCAAAAAATGTTTTTTCTATCGAAAAATGTCAAATTTGATCATTTTTGGCTTATTTATACTTATTACAGTCATACACGACCTCTATGTATACATTTGGACTTACTTGGATCAAAATTTCAATAATTTGTAGTCATGAGTCTCATGTTGAAAAATCGAAAATTTTCAAAAAATGTTTTTTCTATCGAAAAATGTCAAATTTGATCATTTTTGGCTTATTTATACTTAGTCCAGTCATAAAGGACCTCTATGTATACATTTTGACTTACTTGGATCAAAATTTCAATGATTTGTATAGTCATGACTCTCATGTTGAAAAATCGAAAATTTTCAAAAAATGTTTTTTCTATCGAAAAATGTCAAATTTGATCATTTTTGGCTTATTTATACTTAGTCCAGTCATAAACGACCTCTATGTATACATTTTGACTTACTTGGATCAAAATTTCTATGATTTGTATAGTCATGACATTCTAATTGTAAAATCGTAAATTTTCAAAAAATATTTTTTCTATCGAAAAATGTCAAATTTGATCATTTTTTGCTTATTTATACTTAGTCCAGTCATAAACGACCTCTATGTTTGCATTTTGACTTACTTGGATCAAAATTTCAATGATTTGTATAGTCATGACTCTCTTGTTGAAAAATCGAAAATTTTCAAAAAATGTTTTTTCTAACGAAAAATATCAAATTTGATCATTTTTGGCTTATTTATACTTAGTCCAGTCATGAAGGACCTCTATGTATACATTTGGACTTACTTGGATCAAAATTTCAATGATTTGTATAGTCATGACATTCTAGTTGTAAAATCGGAAATATTCAAAAAATGTTTTTTCTATCGAAAAATGTAAAATTTGATCATTTTTGGCTTATTTATACTTATTCCAGTCATAAACGACCTCTATGTATATATACATTTGGACTTACTTGGATCAAAATTTCAATGATTTGTAAAGTCATGAGTCTCATGTTGAAAAATCGAAAATTTTCAAAAAATGTTTTTTCTATCGAAAAATGTCAAATTTGATCATTTTTGGCTTATTTATACTTAGTCCTGTCATAAACGACCTCTATGTATACATTTTGACTTACTTGGATCAAAATTTCATTGTTTTGTATAGTCATGACTCTCATGTTGAAAAATCGAAAATTTTCAAAAAATGTTTTTTCTATCGAAAATGTCAAATTTGATCATTTTTTGCTTATTTATACTTAGTCCAGTCATAAAGGACCTCTATGTATACATTTGGACTTACTTGGATCAAAATTTCAATGATTTGTATAGTCATGACATTCTAGTTGTAAAATCGGAAATTTTCAAAAAATGTTTTTTCTATCGAAAAATGTCAAATTTGATCATTTTTGGCTTATTTATACTTAGTCCAGTCATAAAGGACCTCTATGTATACATTTTGACTTACTTGGATCAAAATTTCAATGATTTGTATAGTCCTGACATTCTAGTTGTAAAATCGGAAATTTTCAAAAAATGTTTTTTCAATCGAAAATGTCAAATTTGATCATTTTTGGCTTATTTATACTTATTCCAGTCATAAACGACCTCTATGTATACATTTGGACTTACTTGGATCAAAATTTCAATGATTTGTAAAGTCATGAGTCTCATGTTGAAAAATCGAAAATTTTCAAAAAATGTTTTTTCTATCGAAAAATGTCTAATTTGATCATTTTTGGCTTATTTAAACTTAGTACAGTCATAAACGACCTCTATGTATACATTTTGACTTACTTGGATCAAAATTTCATTGTTTTGTATAGTCATGACTCTCATGTTGAAAAATCGAAAATTTTCAAAAAATGTTTTTTCTATCGAAAATGTCAAATTTGATCATTTTTGGCTTATTTATACTTAGTCCAGTCATAAACGACCTCTATGTATACATTTTGACTTACTTGGATCAAAATTTCAATGATTTGTATAGTCATGACATTCTAGTTGTAAAATCGGAAATTTTCAAAAAATGTTTTTTCTATCGAAAAATGTCAAATTTGATCATTTTTGGCTTATTTATACTTAGTCCAGTCATAAACGACCTCTATGTATACATTTTGACTTACTTGGATCAAAATTTCAATGATTTGTATAGTCATGACATTCTAGTTGAAAATTCGAAAATTTTCAAAAAATGTTTTTTCTATCGAAAAATGTCAAATTTGATCATTTTTGGCTTATTTATACTTAGTCCAGTCATAAACTACCTCTATGTATACATTTTGACTTACTTGGATCAAAATTTCAATGATTTGTATAGTCATGACATTCTAGTTGTAAAATCGGAAATTTTCAAAAAATGTTTTTTCTATCGAAAAATGTCAAATTTGATCATTTTTGGCTTATTTATACTTAGTCCAGTCATAAAGGACCTCTATGTATACATTTTGACTTACTTGGATCAAAATTTCAATGATTTGTATTGTCATGACATTC
The DNA here is from genome assembly GCF_905475395.1 of Chrysoperla carnea. Taxonomy (NCBI): domain Eukaryota; kingdom Metazoa; phylum Arthropoda; class Insecta; order Neuroptera; family Chrysopidae; genus Chrysoperla; species Chrysoperla carnea. The sequence continues at coordinate 23,285 of NW_025408289.1, forward strand.
TAGTTGTAAAATCGGAAATTTTCAAAAAATGTTTTTTCTATCGAAAAATGTCAAATTTGATCATTTTTTGCTTATTTTTACTTAGACCAGTCATAAACGACCTCTTTGTATACATTTTGGCTTACTTGGATCAAAATTTCAATGATTTGTATAGTCATGACATTCTAGTTGTAAAATCGGAAATTTTCAAAAAATGTTTTTTCTATCGAAAAATGTCAAAATTGATCATTTTTGGCTTATTTATACTTAGTCCAGTCATGAAGGACCTCTATGTATACATTTTGACTTACTTGGATCAAAATTTCAATGATTTGTATAGTCATGACATTCTAGTTGAAAAATCGGAAATTTTCAAAAAATGTTTTTTTTATCGAAAAATGTCAAATTTGATCATTTTTGGCTTATGTATGCTTAGTCCAGTCATAAAGGACCTCTATGTATACATTTTGACTTACATGGATCAAAATTTCAATGATTTGTATAGTCATGACATTCTAGTTGAAAAATCGGAAATTTTCAAAAAATGTTTTTTCTATCGAAAAATGTCAAATTTGATCATTTTTGGCTTATTTACACTTAGACCAGTCATAAACGACCTCTATGTATACATTTTGACTTACTTGGATCAAAATTTCAATGATTTGTATAGTCATGACATTCTAGTTGAAAAATCGAAAATTTTCAAAAAATGTTTTTTCTATCGAAAAATGTCAAATTTGATCATTTTTGGCTTATTTATACTTATTCCAGTCATAAAAGACCTCTATGTATACATTTTGACTTACTTGGATCAAAATTTCAATGATTTGTATAGTCATGACATTCTAGTTGTAAAATCGGAAATTTTCAAAAAATGTTTTTTCTATCGAAAAATGTCAAATTTGATCATTTTTGGCTTATTTATACTTAGTCCAGTCATAAAGGACCTCTATGTTTACATTTTGACTTACTTGTATCAAAATTTCAATGATTTGTATAGTCATGACATTCTAGTTGTAAAATCGGAAATTTTCAAAAATTGTTTTTTCTATCGAAAAATGTCAAATTTGATCATTTTTGGCTTATTTATACTTAGTCCAGTCATAAACGACCTCTATGTATACATTTTGACTTACTTGGATCAAAATTTCAATGATTTGTATAGTCATGACTCTCTAGTTGAAAAATCGAAAATTTTCTAAAAATGTTTTTTCTATCGAAAAATGTCAAATTTGATCATTTTTGGCTTATTTATACTTAGTCCAGTCATAAAGGACCTATATGTATACATTTTGACTAACTTGGATCAAAATTTCAATGATTTGTATAGACATGACTCTCATGTGGCAAAATCGAAAATTTTCAAAAAATGTTTTTTCTATCGAAAAATGTCAAATTTGATCATTTTTGGCTTATTTATTCTTAGCCCAGTCATAAAGGACCTCTATGTATACATTTTGACTTACTTGGATCAAAATTTCAATGATTTGTATAGTCATGACATTCTAATTGTAAAATCGGAAATTTTCAAAAAATGTTTTTCTATCGAAAAATGTCAAATTTGATCATTTTCGGCTTATTTATACTTAGTCCACTCATAAAGGACCTCTTTGTATACATTTTGACTTACTTGGATCAAAATTTCAATGATTTGTATAGTCATGACATTCTAGTTGTAAAATCGGAAATTTTCAAAAAATGTTTTTTCTATCGAAAAATGTCAAATTTGATCATTTTTGGCTTATTTATACTTAGTCCAGTCATAAACGACCTCTATGTATACATTTTGACTTACTTGGATCAAAATTTCAATGATTTGTATAGTCATGACATTCTAGTTGAAAATTCGAAAATTTTCAAAAAATGTTTTTTCTATCCAAAAATGTCAAATTTGATCATTTTTGGCTTATTTATACTTAGTCCAGTCATAAACTACCTCTATGTATACATTTTGACTTACTTGGATCAAAATTTCAATGATTTGTATAGTCATGACATTCTAGTTGTAAAATCGGAAATTTTCAAAAAATGTTTTTTCTATCGAAAAATGTCAAATTTGATCATTTTTGGCTTATTTATACTTAGTCCAGTCATAAAGGACCTCTATGTATACATTTTGACTTACTTGGATCAAAATTTCAATGATTTGTATTGTCATGACATTCTAGTTGTAAAATCGGAAATTTTCAAAAAATGTTTTTTCTATCGAAAAATGTCAAATTTGATCATTTTTGGCTTATTTATACTTAGACCAGTCATAAACGACCTCTTTGTATACATTTTGGCTTACTTGGATCAAAATTTCAATGATTTGTATAGTCATGACATTCTAGTTGTAAAATCGGAAATTTTCAAAAAATGTTTTTTCTATCGAAAAATGTCAAAATTGATCATTTTTGGCTTATTTATACTTAGTCCAGTCATGAAGGACCTCTATGTATACATTTTGACTTACTTGGATCAAAATTTCAATGATTTGTATAGTCATGACATTCTAGTTGAAAAATCGGAAATTTTCAAAAAATGTTTTTTTTATCGAAAATTGTCAAATTTGAATATTTTTGGCTTATGTATGCTTAGTCCAGTCATAAAGGACCTCTATGTATACATTTTGACTTACTTGGATCAAAATTTCAATGATTTGTATAGTCATGACATTCTAGTTGAAAAATCGGAAATTTTCAAAAAATGTTTTTTCTATCGAAAAATGTCAAATTTGATCATTTTTGGCTTATTTACACTTAGTCCAATCATAAACGACCTCTATGTATACATTTTGACTTACTTGGATCAAAATTTCAATGATTTGTATAGTCATGACATTCTAGTTGAAAAATCGAAAATTTTCAAAAAATGTTATTTCTATCGAAAAATGTCAAATTTGATCATTTTTGGCTTATTTATACTGAGTCCAGTCATAAAGGACCTCTCTGTATACATTTTGACTTGCTTGGATCAAAATTTCAATGATTTGTATAGACATGACTCTCATGTGGAAAAATCGAAAATTTTCAAAAAATGTTTTTTCTATCGAAAAATGTCAAATTTGATCATTTTGGCTTATTTATACTTAGTCCAGTCATAAACGACCTCTATGTATACATTTTGACTTACTTGGATCAAAATTTCAATGATTTGTATAGTCATGACTCTCATGTTAAAAAATCGAAAATTTTCAAAAAATGTTTTTTCTATCGAAAAATGTCTAATTTGATAATTTTTGGCTTATTTATACTTAGTCCAGTCATAAAGGACCTCTATGTATACATTTTGACTTACTTGGATCAAAATTTCAATGATTTGTATAGTCATGACATTCTAGTTGTAAAATCGAAAATTTTCAAAAAATGTTTTTTTCTATCGAAAAATGTCAAATTTGATCATTTTTGGCTTATTTATACTTAGTCCAGTCATAAACGACCTCTATGTATACATTTTGACTTACTTGGATCAAAATTTCAATGATTTGTATAGTCATGACATTCTAGTTGAAAATTCGAAAATTTTCAAAAAATGTTTTTTCTATCGAAAAATGTCAAATTTGATCATTTTTGGCTTATTTATACTTAGTCCAGTCATAAACTACCTCTATGTATACATTTTGACTTACTTGGATCAAAATTTCAATGATTTGTATAGTCATGACATTCTAGTTGTAAAATCGGAAATTTTCAAAAAATGTTTTTTCTATCGAAAAATGTCAAATTTGATCATTTTTGGCTTATTTATACTTAGTCCAGTCATAAAGGAACTCTATGTATACATTTTGACTTACTTGGATCAAAATTTCAATGATTTGTATTGTCATGACATTCTAGTTGTAAAATCGGAAATTTTCAAAAAATGTTTTTTCTATCGAAAAATGTCAAATTTGATCATTTTTGGCTTATTTATACTTAGACCAGTCATAAACGACCTCTTTGTATACATTTTGGCTTACTTGGATCAAAATTTCAATGATTTGTATAGTCATGACATTCTAGTTGTAAAATCGGAAATTTTCAAAAAATGTTTTTTCTATCGAAAAATGTCAAAATTGATCATTTTTGGCTTATTTATACTTAGTCCAGTCATGAAAGACCTCTATGTATACATTTTGACTTACTTGGATCAAAATTTCAATGATTTGTATAGTCATGACATTCTAGTTGAAAAATCTGAAATTTTCAAAAAATGTTTTTTTTTATCGAAAAATGTCAAATTTGATCATTTTTGGCTTATGTATGCTTAGTCCAGTCATAAAGGACCTCTATGTATACATTTTGACTTACTTGGATCAAAATTTCAATGATTTGTATAGTCATGACATTCTAGTTGAAAAATCGGAAATTTTCAAAAAATGTTTTTTCTATCGAAAAATGTCAAATTTGATCATTTTTGGCTTATTTACACTTAGTCCAGTCATAAACGACCTCTATGTATACATTTTGACTTACTTGGATCAAAATTTCAATGATTTGTATAGTCATGACATTCTAGTTGAAAAATCGGAAATTTTCAAAAAATGTTTTTTCTATCGAAAAATGTCAAATTTGATCATTTTTGGCTTATTTATACTTAGTCCAGTCATTAGCGACCTCTATGTATACATTTTGACTTACTTGGATCAAAATTTCAATGATTTGTATAGTCATGACATTCTAGTTGTAAAATCGAAAATTTTCAAAAAAAGTTTTTTCTATCGAAAAATGTCAAATTTGATCATTTTTGGCTTATTTATACTTAGTCCAGTCATAAAGGACCTCTTTGTATACATTTTGACTTACTTGGATCAAAATTTCAATGATTTGTATAGTCATGACATTTTAGTTGTAAAATCGAAAATTTTCAAAAAATGTTTTTTCTATCGAAAAATGTCAAATTTGATATTTTTGGCTTATTTATACTTAGTCCAGTCATAAAGGACCTCTATGTATACATTTTGACTTACTTGGATCAAAATTTCAATGATTTGTATAGTCATGACATTCTAGTTGTAAAATCGGAAATTTTCAAAAAATGTTTTTTCTATCGAAAAATGTCAAATTTGATCATTTTTGGCTTATTTATACTTAGTCCAGTCATAAACGACCTCTATGTATACATTTTGACTTACTTGGATCAAAATTTCAATGATTTGTATAGTCATGACATTCTAGTTGTAAAATCGGAAATTTTCAAAAAATGTTTTTTCTATCGAAAAATGTCAAAATTGATCATTTTTGGCTTATTTATACTTAGTCCAGTCATGAAGGACCTCTATGTATACATTTTGACTTACTTGGATCAAAATTTCAATGATTTGTATAGTCATGACATTCTAGTTGAAAAATCGGAAATTTTCAAAAAATGTTTTTTTTATCGAAAAATGTCAAATTTGATCATTTTTGGCTTATGTATGCTTAGTCCAGTCATAAAGGACCTCTATGTATACATTTTGACTTACTTGGATCAAAATTTCAATGATTTGTATAGTCATGACATTCTAGTTGAAAAATCGGAAATTTTCAAAAAATGTTTTTTCTATCGAAAAATGTCAAATTTGATCATTTTTGGCTTATTTACACTTAGTCCAGTCATAAACGACCTCTATGTATACATTTTGACTTACTTGGATCAAAATTTCAATGATTTGTATAGTCATGACATTCTAGTTGAAAAATCGAAAATTTTCAAAAAATGTTATTTCTATCGAAAAATGTCAAATTTGATCATTTTTGGCTTATTTATACTGAGTCCAGTCATAAAGGACCTCTCTGTATACATTTTGACTTGCTTGGATCAAAATTTCAATGATTTGTATAGACATGACTCTCATGTGGAAAAATCGAAAATTTTCAAAAAATGTTTTTTCTATCGAAAAATGTCAAATTTGATCATTTTGGCTTATTTATACTTAGTCCAGTCATAAACGACCTCTATGTATACATTTTGACTTACTTGGATCAAAATTTCAATGATTTGTATAGTCATGACTCTCATGTTAAAAAATCGAAAATTTTCAAAAAATGTTTTTTCTATCGAAAAATGTCAAATTTGATAATTTTTGGCTTATTTATACTTAGTCCAGTCATAAAGGACCTCTATGTATACATTTTGACTTACTTGGATCAAAATTTCAATGATTTGTATAGTCATGACATTCTAGTTGTAAAATCGGAAATTTTCAAAAAATGTTTTTTCTATCGAAAAATGTCAAATTTGATCATTTTTGGCTTATTTATACTTAGTCCAGTCATTAGCGACCTCTATGTATACATTTTGACTTACTTGGATCAAAATTTCAATGATTTGTATAGTCATGACATTCTAGTTGTAAAATCGAAAATTTTCAAAAAATGTTTTTTCTATCGAAAAATGTCAAATTTGATCATTTTTGGCTTATTTATACTTAGTCCAGTCATAAACGACCTCTATGTATACATTTTGACTTACTTGGATCAAAATTTCAATGATTTGTATAGTCATGACATTCTAGTTGAAAATTCGAAAATTTTCAAAAAATGTTTTTTCTATCGAAAAATGTCAAATTTGATCATTTTTGGCTTATTTATACTTAGTCCAGTCATAAACTACCTCTTTGTATACATTTTGACTTACTTGGATCAAAATTTCAATGATTTGTATAGTCATGACATTCTAGTTGTAAAATCGGAAATTTTCAAAAAATGTTTTTTCTATCGAAAAATGTCAAATTTGATCATTTTTGGCTTATTTATACTTAGTCCAGTCATAAAGGAACTCTATGTATACATTTTGACTTACTTGGATCAAAATTTCAATGATTTGTATTGTCATGACATTCTAGTTGTAAAATCGGAAATTTTCAAAAAATGTTTTTTCTATCGAAAAATGTCAAATTTGATCATTTTTTGCTTATTTATACTTAGAACAGTCATAAACGACCTCTTTGTATACATTTTGGCTTACTTGGATCAAAATTTCAATGATTTGTATAGTCATGACATTCTAGTTGTAAAATCGGAAATTTTCAAAAAATGTTTTTTCTATCGAAAAATGCAAAATTGATCATTTTTGGCTTATTTATACTTAGTCCAGTCATGAAGGACCTCTATGTATACATTTTGACTTACTTGGATCAAAATTTCAATGATTTGTATAGTCATGACATTCTAGTTGAAAAATCGGAAATTTTCAAAAAATGTTTTTTTTTATCGAAAAATGTCAAATTTGATCATTTTTGGCTTATGTATGCTTAGTCCAGTCATAAAGGACCTCTATGTATACATTTTGACTTACTTGGATCAAAATTTCAATGATTTGTATAGTCATGACATTCTAGTTGAAAAATCGGAAATTTTCAAAAAATGTTTTTTCTATCGAAAAATGTCAAATTTGATCATTTTTGGCTTATTTACACTTAGTCCAGTCATAAACGACCTCTATGTATACATTTTGACTTACTTGGATCAAAATTTCAATGACTTGTATAGTCATGACATTCTAGTTGAAAAATCGAAAATTTTCAAAAAATGTTTTTTCTATCGAAAAATGTCAAATTTGATCATTTTTGGCTTATTTATACTTATTCCAGTCATAAAAGACCTCTATGTATACATTTTGACTTACTTGGATCAAAATTTCAATGATTTGTATAGTCATGACTCTCATGTTAAAAAATCGAAAATTTTCAAAAAATGTTTTTTTCTATCGAAAAATGTCAAATTTGATAATTTTTGGCTTATTTATACTTAGTCCAGTCATAAAGGACCTCTATGTATACATTTTGACTTACTTGGATCAAAATTTCAATGATTTGTATAGTCATGACATTCTAGTTGTAAAATCGGAAATTTTCAAAAAATGTTTTTTCTATCGAAAAATGTCAAATTTGATCATTTTTGGCTTATTTATACTTAGTCCAGTCATTAGCGACCTCTATGTATACATTTTGACTTACTTGGATCAAAATTTCAATGATTTGTATAGTCATGACATTCTAGTTGTAAAATCGAAAATTTTCAAAAAAAGTTTTTTCTATCGAAAAATGTCAAATTTGATCATTTTTGGCTTATTTATACTTAGTCCAGTCATAAAGGACCTCTATGTATACATTTTGACTTACTTGGATCAAAATTTCAATGATTTGTATAGTCATGACATTCTAGTTGTAAAATCGAAAATTTTCAAAAAATGTTTTTTCTATCGAAAAATGTCAAATTTGATATTTTTGGCTTATTTATACTTAGTCCAGTCATAAAGGACCTCTATGTATACATTTTGACTTACTGTGATCAAAATTTCAATGATTTGTATAGTCATGACATTCTAGTTGTAAAATCGGAAATTTTCAAAAAATGTTTTTTCTATCGAAAAATGTCAAATTTGATCATTTTTGGCTTATTTATACTTAGTCCAGTCATAAACGACCTCTATGTATACATTTTGACTTACTTGGATCAAAATTTCAATGATTTGTATAGTCATGACTCTCATGTTGAAAAATCGAAAATTTTCAAAAAAATTTTTTTCTATCGAAAAATGTCAAATTTGATCATTTTTGGCTTATTTATACTTAGTCCAGTCATAAGGGACCTATATGTATACATTTTGACTTACTTGGATCAAAATTTCTATGATTTGTATAGACATGACTCTCATGTGGAAAAATCGAAAATTTTCAAAAAATGTTTTTTCTATCGAAAAATGTCAAATTTGATCATTTTTGGCTTATTTATACTTAGTCCAGTCATAAAGGACCTCTATGTATACATTTTGACTTACTTGGATCAAAATTTCAATGATTTGTATAGTCATGACATTCTAGTTGTAAAATCGGAAATTTTCAAAAAATGATTTTTTTATCGAAAAATGTCAAATTTGATCATTTTTGGCTTATTTATGCTTAGTCCAGTCATAAAGGACCTCTATGTATACATTTTGAATTACTTGGATCAAAATTTCAATGATTTGTATAGCCATGACTCTCATGTTGAAAAATCGAAAATTTTCAAAATATGTTTTTTCTATCGAAAAATGTCAAATTTGATCATTTTTGGCTTATTTATACTTAGTCCAGTCATAAACGACCTCTATGTATACATTTTGACTCACTTGGATCAAAATTTCAATGATTTGTATAGTCATGACTCTCATGTTGAAAAATCGAAAATTTTCAAAAAATTTTTTTTCTATCGAAAAATGTCAAATTTGATCATTTTTGGCTTATTTATACTTAGTCCAGTCATAAAGGACCTATATGTATACATTTAGACTTACTTGGATCAAAATTTCTATGATTTGTATAGACATGACACTCATGTGGAAAAATCGAAAATTTTCAAAAAATGTTTTTTCTATCGAAAAATGTCAAATTTGATCATTTTTGGCTTATTTATACTTAGTCCAGTCATAAAGGACCTCAATGTATACATTTTGACTTACTTGGATCAAAATTTCAATGATTTGTATAGTCATGACATTCTAGTTGTAAATTCAGAAATTTTCAAAAAATGTTTTTTTTATCGAAAAATGTCAAATTTGATCATTTTTGGCTTATTTATGCTTAGTCCAGTCATAAAGGACCTCTATGTATACATTTTGAATTACTTGGATCAAAATTTCAATGATTTGTAAAGTCATGAGTCTCATGTTGAAAAATCGAAAATTTTCAAAAATTGTTTTTTCTATCGAAAAATGTCAAATTTGATCATTTTTGGCTTGTTTATACTTAGTCCAGTCATAAAGGACCTCTATGTATACATTTTCACTTGCTTGGATCAAAATTTCAATGATTTGTATAGTCATGACTCTCATGTTGAAAAATCGGAAATTTTCAAAAAATGTTTTTTCTATCGAAAAATGTCAAATTTGATCATTTTTGGCTTATTTATACTGAGTCAAGTCATAAAGGACCTCTTTGTATACATTTTGACTTACTTGGATCAAAATTTCGATGATTTGTATAGTCATGACATTCTAGTTGTAACATTGGAACTTTTCAAAAAATGTTTTTTCTATCGAAAAATGTCAAATTTGATCATTTTTGGCTTATTCATACTTAGTCCAGTCATAAAGGACCTCTATGTATACATTTTGACTTACTTGGATCAAAATTTCAATGATTTGTATAGTCATGACATTCTAGTTGTAAAATCGGAAATTTTCAAAAAATGTTTTTTCTATCGAAAAATGTCAAATTTGATCATTTTTGGCTTATTTATACTTTGTCCAGTCATAAACGACCTCTATGTATACATTTTGACTTACTTGGATCAAAATTACAATGATTTGTATAGTCATGACATTCTAGTTGTAAAATCGGAAATTTTCAAAAAATGTTTTTTCTATCGAAAAATGTCAAATTTGATCATTTTTGGCTTATTTATACTTAGTCCAGTCATAAAGGACCTCTATGTATACATTTTGACTTACTTGGATCAAAATTTCAATGATTTGTATAGTCATGACATTCTAGTTGAAAAATCGAAAATTTTCAAAAAATGTTATTTCTATCGAAAAATGTCAAATTTGATCATTTTTGGATTATTTATACTGAGTCCAGTCATAAAGGACCTCTATGTATACATTTTGACTTGCTTGGATCAAAATTTCAATGATTTGTATAGACATGACTCTCATGTGGAAAAATCGAAAATTTTCAAAAAATGTTTTTTCTATCGAAAAATGTCAAATTTGATCATTTTGGCTTATTTATACTTAGTCCAGTCATAAAAGACCTCTATGTATACATTTTGACTTACTTGGATCAAAATTTCAATGATTTGTATAGTCATGACATTCTAGTTGAAAAATCGAAAATTTTCAAAAAATGATTTTTCTATCGAAAAATGTCAAATTTAATCATTTTTGGCTTATTTATACTTAGTCCAGTCATAAAGGACCTCTATGTATACATTTTGACTTGCTTTGGATCAAAATTTCAATGATTTGTATAGACATGACTCTCGTGTGGAAAAATCGAAAATTTTCAAAAAATGTTTTTTCTATCGAAAAATGTCAAATTTGATCATTTTGACTTATTTATACTTAGTCCAGTCATAAAAGACCTCTATGTATACATTTTGACTTACTTGGATCAAAATTTCAATGATTTGTATAGTCATGACATTCTAGTTGTAAAATCGGAAATTTTCAAAAAATGTTTTTTCTATCGAAAAATGTCAAATTTGATAATTTTTGGCTTATTTATACTTAGTCCAGTCATAAAGGACCTCTATGTATACATTTTGACTTACTTGGATCAAAATTTCAATGATTTGTATAGTCATGACATTCTAGTTGTAAAATCGGAAATTTTCAAAAAATGTTTTTTTCGATCGAAAAATGTCAAATTTGATCATTTTTGGCTTATTTATACTTAGTCCAGTCATAAACGACCTCTATGTATACATTTTGACTTACTTGGATCAAAATTTCAATGATTTGTATAGTCATGACTCTCATGTTAAAAAATCGAAAATTTTCAAAAAATGTTTTTTCTATCGAAAAATGTCAAATTTGATAATTTTTGGCTTATTTATACTTAGTCCAGTCATAAAGGACCTCTATGTATACATTTTGACTTATTTGGATCAAAATTTCAATGATTTGTATAGTCATGACATTCTAGTTGTAAAATCGGAAATTTTCAAAAAATGTTTTTTCTATCGAAAAATGTCAAATTTGATCATTTTTGGCTTATTTATACTTAGTCCAGTCATAAGCGACCTCTATGTATACATTTTGACTTACTTGGATCAAAATTTCAACGATTTGTATAGTCATGACATTCTAGTTGTAAAATCGAAAATTTTCAAAAAATGTTTTTTCTATCGAAAAATGTCAAATTTGATCATTTTTGGCTTATTTATACTTAGTCCAGTCATAAAGGACCTCTATGTATACATTTTGACTTACTTGGATCAAAATTTCAATGATTTGTATAGTCATGACATTCTAGTTGTAAAATCGAAAATTTTCAAAAAATTTTTTTTCTATCGAAAAATGTCAAATTTGATATTTTTGGCTTATTTATACTTAGTCCAGTCATAAAGGACCTCTATGTATACATTTTGACTTACTTGGATCAAAATTTCAATGATTTGTATAATCATGACATTCTAGTTGTAAAATCGGAAATTTTCAAAAAATGTTTTTTCTATCGAAAAATGTCAAATTTGATTATTTTTGGCTTATTTATACTTAGTCCAGTCATAAACGACCTCTATGTATACATTTTGACTTACTTGGATCAAAATTTCAATGATTTGTATAGTCATGACTCTCATGTTGAAAAATCGAAAATTTTCAAAAAATTTTTTTTCTATCGAAAAATGTCAAATTTGATCATTTTTGGCTTATTTATACTTAGTCCAGTCATAAAGGACCTATATGTATACATTTTGACTTACTTGGATCAAAATTTCTATGATTTGTATAGACATGACTCTCATGTGGAAAAATCGAAAATTTTCAAAAAATGTTTTTTCTATCGAAAAATGTCAAATTTGATCATTTTTGGCTTATTTATACTAAGTCCAGTCATAAAGGACCTCTATGTATACATTTTGACTTACTTGGATCAAAATTTCAATGATTTGTATAGTCATGACATTCTAGTTGTAAAATCGGAAATTTTCAAAAAATGTTTTTTTTATCGAAAAATGTCAAATTTGATCATTTTTGGCTTATTTATGCTTAGTCCAGTCATAAAGGACCTCTATGTATACATTTTGAATTACTTGGATCAAAATTTCAATGATTTGTATAGCCATGACTCTCATGTTGAAAAATCGAAAATTTTCAAAAAATGTTTTTTCTATCGAAAAATGTCAAATTTGATCATTTTTGGCTTATTTATACTTAGTCCAGTTAAAACGACCTCTATGTATACATTTTGACTTACTTGGATCAAAATTTCAATGATTTGTATAGTCATGACTCTCATGTTGAAAAATCGAAAATTTTAAAAAAATTTTTTTTCTATCGAAAAATGTCAAATTTGATCATTTTTGGCTTATTTATACTTGGTCCAGTCATAAAGGACCTATATGTATACATTTTGACTTACTTGGATCAAAATTTCTATGATTTGTAGAGACATGACTCTCATGTGGAAAAATCGAAAATTTTCAAAAAACTTTTTTTCTATCGAAAAATGTCAAATTTGATCATTTTTGGCTTATTTATACTTAGTCCAGTCATAAAGGACCTCTATGTATACATTTTGATTTACTTGGATCAAAATTTCATTGATTTGTATAGTCATGACATTCTAGTTGTAAAATCGGAAATTTTCAAAAAATGTTTTTTTTATCGAAAAATGTCAAATTTGATCATTTTTGGCTTATTTATGCTTAGTCCAGTCATAAAGGACCTCTATGTATACATTTTGAATTACTTGGATCAAAATTTCAATGATTTGTATAGTCATGACATTCTAGTTGTAAAATCGGAAATTTTCAAAAAATGTTTTTTCTATCGAAAAATGTCAAGTTTGATCATTTTTGGCTTATTTATACTTAGTCCAGTCATAAAGGTCCTCTATGTATACATTTTGACTTACTTGGATCAAAAATTCAATGATTTGTACAGACATGACTCTCATGTGGAAAAATCGAAAATTTTCAAAAAATGTTTTTCTATCGAAAAATGTCAAATTTGATCATTTTTGGCTTATTTATACCTAGTCCAGTCATAAACGACCTCTATGTATACATTTTGACTTACTTGGATCAAAATTTCAATGATTTGTATAGTCATGACATTCTAGTTGAAAAATCGAAAATTTCCAAAAAATGTTTTTTCTCTCGAAAATGTCAAATTTGATCATTTTTTTCTTATTTATACTTAGTCCAGTCATAAAGGACCTCTATGTATACATTTTGACTTACTTGGATCAAAATTTCAATGATTTGTATAGTCATGACATTCTAGTTGTAAAATCGGAAATTTTCAAAAAATATTTTTTCTATCGAAAAATGGTCAAAATTGATCATTTTTGGCTTACTTATACTTAGTCCAGTCATAAAGGACCTCTATGTATACATTTTGACTTACTTGGATCAAAATTTCAATGATTTGTAAAGTCATGAGTCTCATGTTGAAAAATCGAAAATTTTCAAAAATTGTTTTTTCTATCGAAAAATGTCAAATTTGATCATTTTTGGCTTATTTATACTTAGTCCAGTCATAAAGGACCTCTATGTATACATTTTCACTTGCTTGGATCAAAATTTCAATGATTTGTATAGTCATGATATTCTTGTTGTAAAATCGGAAATTTTCAAAAAATGTTTTTTCTATCGAAAAATGTCAAATTTGATCATTTTTGTCTTATTTATACTGAGTCAAGTCATAAAGGACCTCTTTGTATACATTTTGACTTACTTGGATCAAAATTTCAATGATTTGTATAGTCATGACATTCTAGTTGTAACATTGGAACTTTTCAAAAAATGTTTTTTCTATCGAAAAATGTCAAATTTGATCATTTTTGGCTTATTCATACTTAGTCCAGTCATAAAGGACCTCTATGTATACATTTTGACTTACTTGGATCAAAATTTCAATGATTTGTATAGTCATGACATTCTAGTTGTAAAATCGGAAATTTTCAAAAAATGTTTTTTCTATCGAAAAATGTCAAATTTGATCATTTTTGGCTTATTTATACTTTGTCCAGTCATAAAGGACCTCTATGTATACATTTTGACTTGCTTGGATCAAAATTTTAATGATTTGTATAGACATGACTCTCATGTGGAAAAATCGAAAATTTTCAAAAAATGTTTTTTCTATCGAAAAATGTCAAATTTGATCATTTTGGCTTATTTATACTTAGTCCAGTCATAAAAGACCTCTATGTATACATTTTGACTTACTTGGATCAAAATTTCAATGATTTGTATTGTCATGACATTCTAGTTGTAAAATCGGAAATTTTCAAAAAATGTTTTTTCTATCGAAAAATGTCAAAATTGATCATTTTTGGCTTACTTATTCTTAGTCCAGTCATAAAGGACCTCTATGTATACATTTTGACTTACTTGGATCAAAATTTCAATGATTTGTATAGTCATGACATTCTAGTTGTAAAATCGGAAATTTTCAAATAATGTTTTTTTTATCGAAAAATGTCAAATTTGATCATTTTTGGCTCATTTATGCTTAGTCCAATCATAAAGGACCTCTATGTATACATTTTGAATTACTTGGATCAAAATTTCAATAATTTGTATAGCCATGACTCTCATGTTGAAAAATCGAAAATTTTCAAAAAATGTTTTTTCTATCGAAAAATGTCAAATTTGATCATTTTTGGCTTATTTATACTTAGTCCAGTTAAAACGACCTCTATGTATACATTTTGACTTACTTGGATCAAAATTTCAATGATTTGTATAGACATGACTCTCATGTTGAAAAATCGAAAATTTTCAAAAAATGTTTTTTCTATCGAAAAATGTCAAATTTGATCATTTTTGGCTTATTTATACTTAGTATAGTCATAAAGGACCTCTATGTATACATTTTGACATACTTGGATCAAAATTTCAATGATTTGTATAGTCATGACATTCTAGTTGTAAAATCGGAAATTTTCAAAAAATGTTTTTTCTATCGAAAAATGTCAAATTTGATCATTTTTGGCTTATTTATACTTAGTCCAGTCATAAAGGACCTCTATGTATACATTTTGACTTACTTGGATCAAAATTTCAATGATTTGTAAAGTCATGAGTCTCATGTTGAAAAATCGAAAATTTTCAAAAAATGTTTTTTCTATCGAAAAATGTCAAATTTGATCATTTTTGGCTTATTTATACTTAGTCCAGTCATAAAGGACCTCTATGTATACATTTTGACTTACTTGGATCAAAATTTCAATGATTTGTATAGTCATGACATTCTAGTTGTAAAATCGGAAATTTTCAAAAAATGTTTTTTCTATCGAAAACTGTCAAATTTGATCATTTTTGGCTTATTTATACTTAGTCCAGTCATAAAGGACCTCTATGTATACATTTTGACTTACTTGGATCAAAATTTCAATGATTTGTATAGTCATGACATTCTAGTTGTAAAATCGGAAATTTTCAAAAAATGTTTTTTCTATCGAAAAATGTCAAATTTGATCATTTTTGGCTTATTTATACTTAGTCCAGTCATAAAGGACCTCTATGTATACATTTTGACTTACTTGGATCAAAATTTCAATGATTTGTAAAGTCATGAGTCTCATGTTGAAAAATCGAAAATTTTCAAAAAATGTTTTTTCTATCGAAAAATGTCAAATTTGATCATTTTTGGCTTATTTATACTTAGTCCAGTCATAAATGACCTCTATGTATACATTTTGACTTACTTGGATCAAAATTTCAATGATTTGTATAGTCATGACATTCTAGTTGTAAAATCGGAAATTTTCAAAAAATGTTTTTTCTATCGAAAACTGTCAAATTTGATCATTTTTGGCTTATTTATACTTAGTTGAGTCATAAAGGACCTCTATGTATACATTTTGACTTGCTTGGATCAAAATTTCAATGATTTCTATAGTCATGACTCTCATGTGGAAAAATCGAAAATTTTCAAAAAATGTTTTTTCTATCGAAAAATGTCAAATTTGATCATTTTTGGCTTATTTATACTTAGTCCAGTCATAAAGGACTTCTATGTATACATTTTGACTTACTTGGATCAAAATTTCAATGATTTGTATAGTCATGACATTCTAGTTGTAAAATCGGAAATTTTCAAAAAATGTTTTTTCTATCGAAAAATGTCAAATTTGATCATTTTTGGCTTATTTATACTTAGTCCAGTCATAAAGGACCTCTATGTATACATTTTGACTTACTTGGATCAAAATTTCAATGATTTGTATAGTCATGACATTCTAGTTGAAAAATCGAAAATTTTCAAAAAATGTTTTTTCTATCGAAAAATGTCAAATTTGATCATTTTGGCTTATTTATACTTAGTCCAGTCATAAAAGACCTCTATGTATACATTTTGACTTACTTGGATCAAAATTTCAATGATATGTATATTCATGACATTCTAGTTGAAAAATCGAAAAATTTAAAAAAATGTTTTTTCTATTGAAAATGTTAAATTTGATTATTTTTGGCTCATTTATACTTAGTCCAGTCATAAAGGACCTCTATGTATACATTTTGACTTACTTGGATCAAAATTTCAATGATTTGTATAGTCATGACATTCTAGTTGTAAAATCGGAAATTTTCAAAAAATGTTTTTTCTATCGAAAAATGTCAAATTTGATCATTTTTGGCTTATTTATACTTAGTCCAGTCATAAAGGACCTCTATGTATACATTTTGACTTACTTGGATCAAAATTTCAATGATTTGTATAGTCATGACATTCTAGTTGTAAAATCGGAAATTTTCAAAAAATGTTTTTTTCTATCGAAAAATGTCAAATTTGATCATTTTTGGCTTATTTATACTTAGTCAAGTCATAAACGACCTCTATGTATACATTTTGACTTACTTGGATCAAAATTTCAATGATTTGTATAGTCATGACATTCTAGTTTTAAAATCGGAAATTTTCAAAAAATGTTTTTTCTATCGCAAAATGTCAAATTTGATCATTTTTGGCTTATTTATACTTAGTCCAGTCATAAAGGACCTCTATGTATACATTTTGACTTACTTGGATCAAAATTTCAATGATTTGTATAGTCATGACATTCTAGTTGTAAAATCGGAAATTTTCAAAAAATGTTTTTTCTATCGAAAAATGTCAAATTTGATCATTTTTGGCTTATTTATACTTAGTCCAGTCATAAAGGACCTCTATGTATACATTTTGACTTACTTGGATCAAAATTTCAATGATTTGTATAGTCATGACATTCTAGTTGTAAAATCGGAAATTTTCAAAAAATGTTTTTTCTATCGAAAAATGTCAAATTTGATCATTTTTGGCTTATTTATACTTAGTCCAGTCATAAAGGACCTCTATGTATACATTTTGACTTACTTGGATCAAAATTTCAATGATTTGTATAGTCATGACATTCTAGTTGTAAAATCGGAAATTTTCAAAAAATGTTTTTTCTATCGAAAAATGTCAAATTTGATCATTTTTGGCTTATTTATACTTAGTATAGTCATAAAGGACCTCTATGTATACATTTTGACATACTTGGATCAAAATTTCAATGATTTGTATAGTCATGACATTCTAGTTGTAAAATCGGAAATTTTCAAAAAATGTTTTTTCTTTCGAAAAATGTCAAATTTGATCATTTTTGGCTTATTTATACTTAGTCCAGTCATAAAGGACCTCTATGTATACATTTTGACTTACTTGGATCAAAATTTCAATGATTTGTAAAGTCATGAGTCTCATGTTGAAAAATCGAAAATTTTCAAAAAATGTTTTTTCTATCGAAAAATGTCAAATTTGATCATTTTTGGCTTATTTAAACTTAGTCCAGTCATAAAGGACCTCTATGTATACATTTTGACTTACTTGGATCAAAATTTCAATGATTTGTATAGTCATGACATTCTAGTTGTAAAATCGGAAATTTTCAAAAAATGTTTTTTCTATCGAAAACTGTCAAATTTGATCATTTTTGGCTTATTTATACTTAGTCCAGTCATAAAGGACCTCTATGTATACATTTTGACTTACTTGGATCAAAATTTCAATGATTTGTATAGTCATGACATTCTAGTTGTAAAATCGGAAATTTTCAAAAAATGTTTTTTTCTATCGAAAAATGTCAAATTTGATCATTTTTGGCTTATTTATACTTAGTCCAGTCATAAAGGACCTCTATGTATACATTTTGACTTACTTGGATCAAAATTTCAATGATTTGTAAAGTCATGAGTCTCATGTTGAAAAATCGAAAATTTTCAAAAAATGTTTTTTCTATCGAAAAATGTCAAATTTGATCATTTTTGGCTTATTTATACTTAGTCCAGTCATAAAGGACCTCTATGTATACATTTTGACTTACTTGGATCAAAATTTCAATGATTTGTATAGTCATGACATTCTAGTTGTAAAATCGGAAATTTTCAAAAAATGTTTTTTTCTATCGAAAACTGTCAAATTTGATCATTTTTGGCTTATTTATACTTAGTTGAGTCATAAAGGACCTCTATGTATACATTTTGACTTGCTTGGATCAAAATTTCAATGATTTCTATAGTCATGACTCTCATGTGGAAAAATCGAAAATTTTCAAAAAATGTTTTTTCTATCGAAAAATGTCAAATTTGATCATTTTTGGCTTATTTATACTTAGTCCAGTCATAAAGGACTTCTATGTATACATTTTGACTTACTTGGATCAAAATTTCAATGATTTGTATAGTCATGACATTCTAGTTGTAAAATCGGAAATTTTCAAAAAATGTTTTTTCTATCGAAAAATGTCAAATTTGATCATTTTTGGCTTATTTATACTTAGTCCAGTCATAAAGGACCTCTATGTATACATTTTGACTTACTTGGATCAAAATTTCAATGATTTGTATAGTTATGACATTCTAGTTGAAAAATCGAAAATTTTCAAAAAATGTTTTTTCTATCGAAAAATGTCAAATTTGATCATTTTGGCTTATTTATACTTAGTCCAGTCATAAAAGACCTCTATGTATACATTTTGACTTACTTGGATCAAAATTTCAATGATATGTATATTCATGACATTCTAGTTGAAAAATCGAAAATTTTAAAAAAATGTTTTTTCTATCGAAAATGTTAAATTTGATTATTTTTGGCTCATTTATACTTAGTCCAGTCATAAAGGACCTCTATGTATACATTTTGACTTACTTGGATCAAAATTTCAATGATTTGTATAGTCATGACATTCTAGTTGTAAAATCGGAAATTTTCAAAAAATGTTTTTTCTATCGAAAAATGTCAAATTTGATCATTTTTGGCTTATTTATACTTAGTCCAGTCATAAAGGACCTCTATGTATACATTTTGACTTACTTGGATCAAAATTTCAATGATTTGTATAGTCATGACATTCTAGTTGTAAAATCGGAAATTTTCAAAAAATGTTTTTTTCTATCGAAAAATGTCAAATTTGATCATTTTTGGCTTATTTATACTTAGTCAAGTCATAAACGACCTCTATGTATACATTTTGACTTACTTGGATCAAAATTTCAATGATTTGTATAGTCATGACATTCTAGTTTTAAAATCGGAAATTTTCAAAAAATGTTTTTTCTATCGCAAAATGTCAAATTTGATCATTTTTGGCTTATTTATACTTAGTCCAGTCATAAAGGACCTCTATGTATACATTTTGACTTACTTGGATCAAAATTTCAATGATTTGTATAGTCATGACATTCTAGTTGTAAAATCGGAAATTTTCAAAAAATGTTTTTTCTATCGAAAAATGTCAAATTTGATCATTTTCGGCTTATTTATACTTAGTCCAGTCATAAAGGACCTCTATGTATACATTTTGACTTACTTGGATCAAAATTTCAATGATTTGTATAGTCATGACATTCTAGTTGTAAAATCGGAAATTTTCAAAAAATGTTTTTTCTATCGAAAAATGTCAAATTTGATCATTTTTGGCTTATTTATACTTAGTCCAGTCATAAAGGACCTCTATGTATACATTTTGACTTACTTGGATCAAAATTTCAATGATTTGTATAGTCATGACATTCTAGTTGTAAAATCGGAAATTTTCAAAAAATGTTTTTTCTATCGAAAAATGTCAAATTTGATCATTTTTGGCTTATTTATACTTAGTCAAGTCATAAACGACCTCTATGTATACATTTTGACTTACTTGGATCAAAATTTCAATGATTTGTATAGTCATGACATTCTAGTTGTAAAATCGGAAATTTTCAAAAAATGTTTTTTCTATCGAACAATGTCAAATTTGATCATTTTTGGCTTATTTATACTTAGTCCAGTCATAAAGGACCTCTATGTATACATTTTGACTTACTTGGGTCAAAATTGCAATGATTTGTATAGTCATGACATTCTAGTTGAAAAATCGAAAATTTTCAAAGAATGTTATTTCTATCGAAAAATGTCAAATTTGATCATTTTTGGATTATTTATACTGAATCCAGTCATAAAGGACCTCTATGTATACATTTTGACTTACTTGGATCAAAATTTCAATGATTTTTATAGACATGACTCTCATGTTGAAAAATCGAAAATTTTCAAAAAATGTTTTTTCTAAAGAAAAATGTCAAATTTGATCATTTTTGGCTTATTTATACTTAGTCCAGTCATAAAGGACCTCTATGTATACATTTTGACTTACTTGGATCAAAATTTCAATGATTTGTATAGTCATGACATTCTAGTTGTAAAATCGGAAATTTTCAAAAAATGTTTTTTCTATCGAAAAATGTCAAATTTGATCATTTTTGGCTTATTTATACTTAGTCCAGTCATAAAGGACCTCTTTGTATACATTTTGACTTACTTGGATCAAAATTTCAATGATTTGTAAAGTCATGAGTCTCATGTTGAAAAATCAAAAATTTTCAAAAAATGTTTTTTCTATCGAAAACTGTCAAATTTGATCATTTTTGGCTTATTTATACTTAGTTAAGTCATAAAGGACCTCTATGTATACATTTTGACTTGCTTGGATCAAAATTTCAATGATTTGTATAGTCATGACTATCATGTGGAAAAATCGAAAATTTTCAAAAAATGTTTTTTCTATCGAAAAATGTCCAATTTGATCATTTTTGGCTTATTTATACTTAGTCCAGTCATAAAGGACCTCTATGTATACATTTTGACTTACTTGGATCAAAATTTCAATGATTTGTATAGTCATGACATTCTAGTTGTAAAATCGGAAATTTTCAAAAAATGTTTTTTCTATCGAAAAATGTCAAATTTGATCATTTTTGGCTTATTTATACTTAGTCCAGTTATAAACGACCTCTATGTATACATTTTGACTTACTTGGATCAAAATTTCAATGATTTGTAGAGTCATGACATTCTAGTTGAAAAATCAAAAATTTTCAAAAAATGTTTTTTCTATCGAAAAATTTCAAATTTGATCATTTTTGGCTTATTTATACTTAGTCCAGTCATAAAGGACCTCTATGTATACATTTTGACTTACTTGGATCAAAATTTCAATGATTTGTATAGTCATGACATTCTAGTTGTAAAATCGGAAATTTTCAAAAAATGTTTTTTTCTATCGAAAAATGTCAAAATTGATCATTTTTGGCTTATTTATACTTAGTCCAGTCATAAACGAACTCTATGTATACATTTTGACTTACTTGGATCAAAATTTCAATGATTTGTATAGTCATGACATTCTAGTTGTAAAATCGGAAATTTTCAAAAAATGTTTTTTCTATCGAAAAATGTCAAATTTGATCATTTTTGGCTTATTTATACTTAGTCCAGTCATAAAGGACCTCTATGTATACATTTTGACTTACTTGGGTCAAAATTGCAATGATTTGTATAGTCATGACATTCTAGTTGAAAAATCGAAAATTTTCAAAGAATGTTATTTCTATCGAAAAATGTCAAATTTGATCATTTTTGGATTATTTATACTGAATCCAGTCATAAAGGACCTCTATGTATACATTTTGACTTACTTGGATCAAAATTTCAATGATTTGTATAGACATGACTCTCATGTTGAAAAATCGAAAATTTTCAAAAAATGTTTTTTCTATCGAAAAATGTCAAATTTGATCATTTTTGGCTTATTTATACTTAGTCCAGTCATAAAGGACCTCTATGTATACATTTTGACTTACTTGGATCAAAATTTCAATGATTTGTATAGTCATGACATTCTAGTTGTAAAATCGGAAATTTTCAAAAAATGTTTTTTCTATCGAAAACTGTCAAATTAGATCATTTTTGGCTTATTTATACTTAGTTAAGTCATAAAGGACCTCTATGTATACATTTTGACTTGCTTGGATCAAAATTTCAATGATTTGTATAGTCATGACTATCATGTGGAAAAATCGAAAATTTTCAAAAAATGTTTTTTCTATCGAAAAATGTCCAATTTGATCATTTTTGGCTTATTTATACTTAGTCCAGTCATAAAGGACCTCTATGTATACATTTTGACTTACTTGGATCAAAATTTCAATGATTTGTATAGTCATGACATTCTAGTTGTAAAATCGGAAATTTTCAAAAAATGTTTTTTCTATCGAAAAATGTCAAATTTGATCATTTTTGGCTTATTTATACTTAGTCCAGTTATAAACGAACTCTATGTATACATTTTGACTTACTTGGATCAAAATTTCAATGATTTGTATAGTCATGACATTCTAGTTGTAAAATCGGAAATTTTCAAAAAATGTTTTTTCTATCGAAAAATGTCAACATGGATCATTTTTGGCTTATTTATACTTAGTCCAGTCATAAAGGACCTCTATGTATACATTTTGACTTACTTGGGTCAAAATTGCAATGATTTGTATAGTCATGACATTCTAGTTGAAAAATCGAAAATTTTCAAAGAATGTTATTTCTATTGAAAAATGTCAAATTTGATCATTTTTGGATTATTTATACTGAATCCAGTCATAAAGGACCTCTATGTATACATTTTGACTTACTTGGATCAAAATTTCAATGATTTGTATAGACATGACTCTCATGTTGAAAAATCGAAAATTTTCAAAAAATGTTTTTTTCTATCGAAAAATGTCAAATTTGATCATTTTTGGCTTATTTATACTTAGTCCAGTCATAAAGGACCTCTATGTATACATTTTGACTTACTTGGATCAAAATTTCAATGATTTGTATAGTCATGACATTCTAGTTGTAAAATCGGAAATTTTCAAAAAATGTTTTTTCTATCGAAAAATGTCAAATTTGATCATTTTTGGCTTATTTATACTTAGTCCAGTCATAAAGGACCTCTATGTATACATTTTGACTTACTTGGATCAAAATTTCAATGATTTGTAAAGTCATGAGTCTCATGTTGAAAAATCGAAAATTTTCAAAAAATGTTTTTTCTATCGAAAAATGTCAAATTTGATCATTTTTGGCTTATTTATACTTAGTCCAGTCATAAAGGACCTCTATGTATACATTTTGACTTACTTGGATCAAAATTTCAATGATTTGTATAGTCATGACATTCTAGTTGTAAAATCGGAAATTTTCAAAAAATGTTTTTTCTATCGAAAACTGTCAAATTTGATCATTTTTGGCTTATTTATACTTAGTTAAGTCATAAAGGACCTCTATGTATACATTTTGACTTGCTTGGATCAAAATTTCAATGATTTGTATAGTCATGACTATCATGTGGAAAAATCGAAAATTTTCAAAAAATGTTTTTTCTATCGAAAAATGTCAAATTTGATCATTTTTGGCTTATTTATACTTAGTCCAGTCATAAAGGACCTCTATGTATACATTTTGACTTACTTGGATCAAAATTTCAATGATTTGTATAGTCATGACATTCTAGTTGTAAAATCGGAAATTTTCAAAAAATGTTTTTTCTATCGAAAAATGTCAAATTTGATCATTTTTGGCTTATTTATACTTAGTCCAGTTATAAACGACCTCTATGTATACATTTTGACTTACTTGGATCAAAATTTCAATGATTTGTATAGTCATGACATTCTAGTTGAAAAATCAAAAATTTTCAAAAAATGTTTTTTCTATCGAAAAATTTCAAATTTGATCATTTTTGGCTTATTTATACTTAGTCCAGTCATAAAGGACCTCTATGTATACATTTTGACTTACTTGGATCAAAATTTCAATGATTTGTATAGTCATGACATTCTAGTTGTAAAATCGGAAATTTTCAAAAAATGTTTTTTCTATCGAAAAATGTCAAAATTGATCATTTTTGGCTTATTTATACTTAGTCCAGTCATAAACGAACTCTATGTATACATTTTGACTTACTTGGATCAAAATTTCAATGATTTGTATAGACATGACTCTCATGTTGAAAAATCGAAAATTTTCAAAAATTGTTTTTTCTATCGAAAAATGTCAAATTTGATCATTTTTGGCTTATTTATACTTAGTCCAGTCATAAAGGACCTTTATGTATACATTTTGACTTACTTAGATCAAAATTTCAATGAATTGTATAGTCATGACATTCTAGTTGTAAAATCGAAAATTTTCAAAAAATGTTTTTTCTATCGAAAAATGTCAAATTTGATCATTTTTGGCTTATTTATACTTAGTCCAGTCATAAAGGACCTCTATGTATACATTTTCACTTGCTTGGATCAAAATTTCAATGATTTGTATAGTCATGACTCTCATGTGGAAAAATCGAAAATTTTCAAAAAATGTTTTTTCTATCGAAAAATGTCAAATTTGATCATTTTTGGCTTATTTATACTTAGTCCAGTCATAAAGGACCTCTATGTATACATTTTGACTTACTTTGATCAAAATTTCAATGATTTGTATAGTCATGACATTCTAGTTGTAAAATCGGAAATTTTCAAAAAATGTTTTTTCTATCGAAAAATGTCAAATTTTATCATTTTTGGCTTATTTATACTTAGTCCAGTCATAAAGGACCTCTATGTATACATTTTGACTTACTTGGATCAAAATTTCAATGATTTGTAAAGTCATGAGTCTCATGTTGAAAAATCGAAAATTTTCAAAAAATGTTTTTTCTATCGAAAAATGTCAAATTTGATCATTTTTGGCTTATTTATACTTAGTCCAGTCATAAAGGACCTCTACGTATACATTTTGACTTACTTGGATCAAAATTTCAATGATTTGTATAGTCATGACATTCTAGTTGTAAAATCGGAAATTTTCAAAAAATGTTTTTTCTATCGAAAAATGTCAAATTTGATCATTTTTGGCTTATTTATACTTAGTCCAGTCATAAAGGACCTCTATGTATACATTTTGACTTACTTGTATCAAAATTTCAATGATTTGTATAGTCATGACATTCTAGTTGTAAAATCGGAAATTTTCAAAAAATGTTTTTTCTATCGAAAAATGTCAAATTTGACCATTTTTGGCTTATTTATACTTAGTCCAGTCATAAACGACCTCTATGTATACATTTTGACTTACTTGGATCAAAATTTCAATGATTTGTATAGTCATGACATTCTAGTTGTAAAATCGGAAATTTTCAAAAAATGTTTTTTCTATCGAAAAATGTCAACTTTGATCATTTTTGGCTTATTTATACTTAGCTCAGTCATAAACGACCTTTATGTATACATTTTGACTTACTTGGATCAAAATTTCAATGATTTGTATAGTCATGACTCTCATGTTGAAAAATCGAAAATTTTCAAAAAATGTTTTTTCTATCGAAAAATGTCAAATTTGATCATTTTTGGCTTATTTATACTTAGTCCAGTCATAAAGGACCTCTATGTATACATTTTGACTTACTTGGATCAAAATTTCAATGATTTGTATAGTCATGACATTCTAGTTGTAAAATCGGAAATTTTCAAAAAATGTTTTTTCTATCGAAAAATGTCAAATTTGATCATTTTTGGCTTATTTATACTTAGTCCAGTCATAAAGGACCTCTATGTATACATTTTGACTTACTTGGATCAAAATTTCAATGATTTGTATAGTCATGACATTCTAGTTGTAAAATCGGAAATTTTCAAAAAATGTTTTTTCTATCGAAAAATGTCAAATTTGATCATTTTTGGCTTATTTATACTTAGTCCAGTCATAAAGGACCTCTATGTATACATTTTGCCTTACTTGGATCAAAATTTCAATGATTTGTATAGTCATGACATTCTAGTTGTAAAATGGGAAATTTTCAAAAAATGTTTTTTCTATCGAAAAATGTCAAATTTGATCATTTTTGGCTTATTTATACTTAGTCCAGTCATAAAGGACCTCCATGTATACATTTTGACTTACTTGGATCAAAATTTCAATGATTTGTATAGTCATGACATTCTAGTTGTAAAATCGGAAATTTTCAAAAAATGTTTTTTCTATCGAAAAATGTCAAATTTGATCATTTTTGGCTTATTTATACTTAGTCCAGTCATAAAGGACCTCTATGTATACATTTTGACTTACTTGGATCAAAATTTCAATGATTTGTATAGTCATGACATTCTAGTTGTAAAATCGGAAATTTTCAAAAAATGTTTTTTCTATCGAAAAATGTCAAATTTGATCATTTTTGGCTTATTTATACTTAGTCAAGTCATAAACGACCTCTATGTATACATTTTGACTTGCTTGGATCAAAATTTCAATGATTTGTATAGTCATGACTCTCATGTGGAAAAATCGAAAATTTTCAAAAAATGTTTTTTCTATCGAAAAATGTCAAATTTGATCATTTTTGGTTTATTTATACTTAGTCCAGTCATAAAGGACCTCGATGTATACATTTTGACTTACTTGGATCAAAATTTCAATGATTTGTATAGTCATGACATTCTAGTTGTAAAATCGAAAATTTTCAAAAAATGTTTTTTCTATCGAAAAATGTCAAATTTGATCATTTTTGGCTTATTTATACTTAGTCCAGTCATAAAGGACCTCTATGTATACATTTTGACTTACTTGGATCAAAATTTCAATGATTTGTATAGTCATGACATTCTAGTTGTAACATTGGAACTTTTCAAAAAATGTTTTTTCTATCGAAAAATGTCAAATTTGATCATTTTTGGCTTATTTATACTTAGTCCAGTCATAAAGGACCTCTATGTATACATTTTGACTTACTTGGATCAAAATTTCAATGATTTGTATAGTCATGACATTCTAGTTGTAAAATCGGAAATTTTCAAAAAATGTTTTTTCCATCGAAAAATGTCAAATTTGATCATTTTTGGCTTATTTATACTTTGTCCAGTCATAAACGACCTCTATGTATACATTTTGTTTTACTTGGATCAAAATTTCAATGATTTGTATAGTCATGACATTCTAGTTGTAAAATCGGAAATTTTCAAAAAATTTTTTTCTATCGAAAATTGTCAAATTTGATCATTTTTGGCTTATTTATACTTAGTCCAGTCATAAAGGACCTCTATGTATACATTTTGACTTACTTGGATCAAAATTTCAATGATTTGTATAGTCATGACATTCTAGTTGAAAAATCGAAAATTTTCAAAAAATGTTATTTCTATCGAAAAATGTCAAATTTGATCATTTTTGGCTTATTTATACTGAGTCCAGTCATGAAGGACCTCTATGTATACATTTTGACTTGCTTGGATCAAAATTTCAATGATTTGTATAGACATGACTCTCATGTGGAAAAATCGAAAATTTTCAAAAAATGTTTTTTCTATCGAAAAATGTCAAATTTGATCATTTTGGCTTATTTATACTTAGTCCAGTCATAAAAGACCTCTATGTATACATTTTGACTTACTTGGATCAAAATTTCAATGATTTGTATAGTCATGACATTCTAGTTGAAAAATCGAAAATTTTCAAAAAATGTTTTTTCTATCGAAAATGTCAAATTTGATCATTTTTGGCTTATTTATACTTAGTCCAGTCATAAAGGACCTCTATGTATACATTTTGACTTACTTGGATCAAAATTTCAATGATTTGTATAGTCATGACATTCTAGTTGTAAAATCGGAAATTTTCAAAAAATGTTTTTTCTATCGAAAAATGTCAAATTTGATCATTTTTGGCTTATTTATACTTAGTCCAGTCATAAAGGACCTCTATGTATACATTTTGACTTACTTGGATCAAAATTTCAATGATTTGTATAGTCATGACATTCTAGTTGTAAAATCGAAAATTTTCAAAAAATGTTTTTTCTATCGAAAAATGTCAAATTTGATCATTTTTGGCTTATTTATACTTAGTACAGTCATAAAAGACCTCTATGTATACATTTTGACTTACTTGGATCAAAATTTCAATGATTTGTATAGTCATGACATTCTAGTTGAAAAATCGAAAATTTTCAAAAAATGTTTTTTCTATCGAAAATGTCAAATTTGATCATTTTTGGCTTATTTATACTTAGTCCAGTCATAAAGGACCTCTATGTATACATTTTGCCTTACTTGGATCAAAATTTCAATGATTTGTATAGTCATGACATTCTAGTTGTAAAATCGGAAATTTTCAAAAAATGTTTTTTCTATCGAAAAATGTCAAATTTGATCATTTTTGGCTTATTTATACTTAGTCCAGTCATAAAGGACCTCCATGTATACATTTTGACTTACTTGGATCAAAATTTCAATGATTTGTATAGTCATGACATTCTAGTTGTAAAATCGGAAATTTTCAAAAAATGTTTTTTCTATCGAAAAATGTCAAATTTGATCATTTTTGGCTTATTTATACTTAGTCCAGTCATAAAGGACCTCTATGTATACATTTTGACTTACTTGGATCAAAATTTCAATGATTTGTATAGTCATGACATTCTAGTTGTAAAATCGGAAATTTTCAAAAAATGTTTTTTCTATCGAAAAATGTCAAATTTGATCATTTTTGGCTTATTTATACTTAGTCAAGTCATAAACGACCTCTATGTATACATTTTGACTTACTTGGATCAAAATTTCAATGATTTGTAAAGTCATGAGTCTCATGTTGAAAAATCGAAAATTTTCAAAAAATGTTTTTTCTATCGAAAAATGTCAAATTTGATCATTTTTGGCTTATTTATACTTAGTCCAGTCATAAAGGACCTCTATGTATACATTTTGACTTACTTGGATCAAAATTTCAATGATTTGTATAGTCATGACATTCTAGTTGTAACATTGGAACTTTTCAAAAAATGTTTTTTCTATCGAAAATGTCAAATTTGATCATTTTTGGCTTATTTATACTTAGTCCAGTCATAAAGGACCTTTATGTATACATTTTGACTTACTTGGATCAAAATTTCAATGATTTGTATAGTCATGACATTCTAGTTGTAAAATCGGAAATTTTCAAAAAATGTTTTTTCCATCGAAAAATGTCAAATTTGATCATTTTTGGCTTATTTATACTTTGTCCAGTCATAAACGACCTCTATGTATACATTTTGTTTTACTTGGATCAAAATTTCAATGATTTGTATAGTCATGACATTCTAGTTGTAAAATCGGAAATTTTCAAAAAATTTTTTTTCTATCGAAAATTGTCAAATTTGATCATTTTTGGCTTATTTATACTTAGTCCAGTCATAAAGGACCTCTATGTATACATTTTGACTTACTTGGATCAAAATTTCAATGATTTGTATAGTCATGACATTCTAGTTGAAAAATCGAAAATATTCAAAAAATGTTATTTCTATCGAAAAATGTCAAATTTGATCATTTTTGGCTTATTTATACTGAGTCCAGTCATAAAGGACCTCTATGTATACATTTTGACTTGCTTGGATCAAAATTTCAATGATTTGTATAGACATGACTCTCATGTGGAAAAATCGAAAATTTTCAAAAAATGTTTTTTCTATCGAAAAATGTCAAATTTGATCATTTTGGCTTATTTATACTGAGTCCAGTCATAAAGGACCTCTATGTATACATTTTCACTTACTTGGATCAAAATTTCAATGATTTGTATAGTCATGACATTCTAGTTGAAAAATCGAAAATTTTCAAAAAATGTTTTTTCTATCGAAAATGTCAAATTTGATCATTTTTGGTTTATTTATACTTAGTCCAGTCATAAAGGACCTCTATGTATACATTTTGACTTACTTGGATCAAAATTTCAATGATTTGTATAGTCATGACATTCTAGTTGTAAAATCGGAAATTTTCAAAAAATGTTTTTTCTATCGAAAAATGTCAAATTTGATCATTTTTGGCTTATTTATACTTAGTCCAGTCATAAAGGACCTCTATGTATACATTTTGACTTACTTGGATCAAAATTTCAATGATTTGTATAGTCATGACATTCTAGTTGTAAAATCGGAAATTTTCAAAAAATGTTTTTTCTATCGAAAAATGTCAAATTTGATCATTTTTGGCTTATTTATACTTAGTCAAGTCATAAACGACCTCTATGTATACATTTTGACTTACTTGGATCAAAATTTCAATGATTTGTATAGTCATGACATTCTAGTTGTAAAATCGGACATTTTCAAAAAATGTTTTTTCTATCGAAAAATGTCAAAATTGATCATTTTTGGCTTATTTATACTTAGTCCAGTCATAAACGAACTCTATGTATACATTTTGACTTACTTGGATCAAAATTTCAATGATTTGTATAGACATGACTCTCATGTTGAAAAATCGAAAATTTTCAAAAATGGTTTTTTCTATCGAAAAATGTCAAATTTGATCATTTTTGGCTTATTTATACTTAGTCCAGTCATAAAGGACCTCGATGCATACATTTTGACTTACTTGGATCAAAATTTCAAAGATTTGTATAGTCATGACATTCTAGTTGTAAAATCGGAAATTTTCAAAAAATGTTTTTTCTATCGAAAAATGTCAAATTTGATCATTTTTGGCTTATTTATACTTAGTCCAGTCATAAAGGACCTCTATGTATACATTTTGACTTACTTAGATCAAAATTTCAATGATTTGTATAGTCATGACATTCTAGTTGTAACATTGGAACTTTTCAAAAAATGTTTTTTCTATCGAAAAATGTCAAATTTGATCATTTTTGGCTTATTTATACTTAGTCCAGTCATAAAGGACCTCTATGTATACATTTTGACTTACTTGGATCAAAATTTCAATGATTTGTATAGTCATGACATTCTAGTTGTAAAATCGGAAATTTTCAA
This sequence comes from Chrysoperla carnea, assembly GCF_905475395.1. Classification (NCBI taxonomy): domain Eukaryota; kingdom Metazoa; phylum Arthropoda; class Insecta; order Neuroptera; family Chrysopidae; genus Chrysoperla; species Chrysoperla carnea. Next base: position 54,978 of record NW_025408289.1, read on the forward strand.
AAAAGGTTTTTTTCCATCGAAAAATGTCAAATTTGATCATTTTTGGCTTATTTATACTTTGTCCAGTCATAAACGACCTCTATGTATACATTTTGTTTTACTTGGATCAAAATTTCAATGATTTGTATAGTCATGACATTCTAGTTGTAAAATCGGAAATTTTCAAAAAATTTTTTTTCTATCGAAAATTGTCAAATTTGATCATTTTTGGCTTATTTATACTTAGTCCAGTCATAAAGGACCTCTATGTATACATTTTGACTTACTTGGATCAAAATTTCAATGATTTGTATAGTCATGACATTCTAGTTGAAAAATCGAAAATTTTCAAAAAATGTTATTTCTATCGAAAAATGTCAAATTTGATCATTTTTGGCTTATTTATACTGAGTCCAGTCATAAAGGACCTCTATGTATACATTTTGACTTGCTTGGATCAAAATTTCAATGATTTGTATAGACATGACTCTCATGTGGAAAAATCGAAAATTTTCAAAAATTGTTTTTTCTATCGAAAAATGTCAAATTTGATCATTTTGGCTTATTTATACTTAGTTAAGTCATAAAAGACCTCTATGTATACATTTTGACTTACTTGGATCAAAATTTCAATGATTTGTATAGTCATGACATTCTAGTTGAAAAATCGAAAATTTTCAAAAAATGTTTTTTCTATCGAAAATGTCAAATTTGATCATTTTTGGCTTATTTATACTTAGTCCAGTCATAAAGGACCTCTATGTATACATTTTGACTTACTTGGATCAAAATTTCAATGATTTGTATAGTCATGACATTCTAGTTGTAAAATCGGAAATTTTCAAAAAATGTTTTTTCTATCGAAAAATGTCAAATTTGATCATTTTTGGCTTATTTATACTTAGTCCAGTCATAAAGGACCTCTATGTATACATTTTGACTTACTTGGATCAAAATTTCAATGATTTGTATAGTCATGACATTCTAGTTGTAAAATCGGAAATTTTCAAAAAATGTTTTTTCTATTGAAAAATGTCAAATTTGATCATTTTTGGCTTATTTATACTTAGTCAAGTCATAAACGACCTCTATGTATACATTTTGACTTACTTGGATCAAAATTTCAATGATTTGTATAGTCATGACATTCTAGTTGTAAAATCGGAAATTTTCAAAAAATGTTTTTTCTATCGAAAAATGTCAAATTTGATCATTTTTGGCTTATTTATACTTAGTCCAGTCATAAAGGACCTCTATGTATACATTTTGACTTACTTGGATCAAAATTTCAATGATTTGTAAAGTCATGAGTCTCATGTTGAAAAATCGAAAATTTTCAAAAAATGTTTTTTCTATCGAAAAATGTCAAAATTGATCATTTTTGGCTTATTTATACTTAGTCCAGTCATAAAGGACCTCTATGTATACATTTTGACTTACTTGGATCAAAATTTCAATGATTTGTATAGTCATGACTCTCATGTTGAAAAATCGAAAATTTTCAAAAAATTTTTTTTCTATCGAAAAATGTCAAATTTGATCATTTTTGGCTTATTTATACTTAGTCCAGTCATAAAGGACCTCTATGTATACATTTTGCCTTACTTGGATCAAAATTTCAATGATTTGTATAGTCATGATATTCTAGTTGTAACATTGGAAATTTTCCAAAAATGTTTTTTCTATCGAAAACTGTCAAATTTGATCATTTTTGGCTTATTTGTACTTAGTCCAGTCATAGAGGACCTTTATGTATACATTTTGACTTACTTGGATCAAAATTTCAATGATTTGTATAGTCATGACTCTCATGTTGAAAAATCGAAAATTTTCAAAAAATGTTTTTTCTATCGAAAAATGTCAAATTTGATCATTTTTGGTTTATTTATACTTAGTCCAGTCATAAAGGACCTCGATGTTTACATTTTTACTTACTTGGATCAAAATTTCAATGATTTGTATAGTCATGACATTCTAGTTGTAAAATCGAAAATTTTCAAAAAATGTTTTTTCTATCGAAAAATGTCAAATTTGTTCATTTTTGGCTTATTTATACTTAGTCCAGTCATAAACGACCTCTATGTATACATTTTGACTTACTTGGATCAAAATTTCAATGATTTGTATAGTCATGACATTCTAGTTGTAAGATCGGAAATTTTCAAAAAATGTTTTTTCTATCGAAAAATGTCAAATTTGATCATTTTTGGCTTATTTATACTTAGTCCAGTCATAAAGGACCTCTATGTATACATTTTGACTTACTTGGATCAAAATTTCAATGATTTGTATAGTCATGACATTCTAGTTGAAAAATCGAAAATTTTCAAAGAATGTTATTTCTATCGAAAAATGTCAAATTTGATCATTTTTGGCTTATTTATACTGAGTCCAGTCATAAAGGACCTCTTTGTATACATTTTGACTTACTTGGATCAAAATTTCAATGATTTGTATAGACACGACTCTCATGTTGAAAAATCGAAAATTTTCAAAAAATGTTTTTTCTATCGAAAAATGTCAAATTTGATCATTTTTGGCTTATTTATACTTAGTCCAGTCATAAAGGACCTCTATGTATACATTTTGACTTACTTGGATCAAAATTTCAATGATTTGTATAGTCATGACATTCTAGTTGTAAAATCGGAAATTTTCAAAAAATGTTTTTTCTATCGAAAAATGTCAAATTTGATCATTTTTGGCTTATTTATACTTAGTCCAGTCATAAACGAACTCTATGTATACATTTTGACTTACTTGGATCAAAATTTCAATGATTTGTATAGACATGACTCTCATGTTGAAAAATCGAAAATTTTCAAAAATTGTTTTTTCTATCGAAAAATGTCAAATTTGATCATTTTTGGCTTATTTATACTTAGTCCAGTCATAGAGGTCCTTTATGTATACATTTTGACTTACTTGGATCAAAATTTCAATGATTTGTATAGTCATGACTCTCATGTTGAAAAATCGAAAATTTTCAAAAAATGTTTTTTCTATCGAAAAATGTCAAATTTGATCATTTTTGGCTTATTTATACTTAGTCCAGTCATAAAGGACCTCTATGTATACATTTTGACTTGCTTGGATCAAGATTTCAATGATTTGTATAGTCATGACTCTCATGTGGAAAAATCGACAATTTTCAATAAATGTTTTTTCTATCGAAAAATGTCAAAATTGATCATTTTTGGCTTATTTATACTTAGTCCAGTCATAAACGACCTCTATGTATACATTTTGACTTACTTGGATCAAAATTTCAATGATTTGTATAGTCATGACATTCTAGTTGTAAAATCGGAAATTTTCAAAAAATGTTTTTTCTATCGAAAAATGTCAAATTTGATCATTTTTGGCTTATTTATACTTAGTCCAGTCATAAAGGACCTCTATGTATACATTTTGACTTACTTGGATCAAAATTTCAATGATTTGTATAGTCATGACATTCTAGTTGAAAAATCGAAAATTTTCAAAGAATGTTATTTCTATCGAAAAATGTCAAATTTGATCATTTTTGGCTTATTTATACTGAGTCCAGTCATAAAGGACCTCTTTGTATACATTTTGACTTACTTGGATCAAAATTTCAATGATTTGTATAGACACGACTCTCATGTTGAAAAATCGAAAATTTTCAAAAAATGTTTTTTCTATCGAAAAATGTCAAATTTGATCATTTTTGGCTTATTTATACTTAGTCCAGTCATAAAGGACCTCTATGTATACATTTTGACTTACTTGGATCAAAATTTCAATGATTTGTATAGTCATGACATTCTAGTTGTAAAATCGGAAATTTTCAAAAAATGTTTTTCCCATCGAAAAATGTCAAATTTGATCATTTTTGGCTTATTTATACTTAGTCCAGTCATAAAGGACCTCTATGTATACATTTTGACTTACTTGGATCAAGATTTCAATGATTTGTGTAGTCATGACATTCTAGTTGAAAAATCGAAAATTTTCAAAGAATGTTATTTCTATCGAAAAATGTCAAATTTGAACATTTTTGGCTTATTTATACTTAGTCCAGTCATAAACGACCTCTATGTATACATTTTGACTTGCTTGGATCAAAATTTCAATGATTTGTATAGTCATGACATTCTAGTTGTAAACTCGGAAATTTTCAAAAAACTTTTTTTCTATCGAAAAATGTCAAATTTGATCATTTTTGGCTTATTTATACTTAGTCCAGTCATAAAGGACCTCTATGTATACATTTTGACTTACTTGGATCAAAATTTCAATGATTTGTATAGTCATGACATTCTAGTTGTAACATTGGAACTTTTCAAAAAATGTTTTTTCTATCGTAAAATGTCAAATTTGATTATTTTTGGCTTATTTATACTTAGTCCAGTCATAAACGACCTCTATGTATACATTTTGACTTACTTGGATCAAAATTTCAATGATTTGTATAGTCATGACATTCTAGTTGTAAAATCGGAAATTTTCAAAAAATGTTTTTTCTATCGAAAAATGTCAAATTTGATCATTTTTGGCTTATTTATACTTAGTCCAGTCATAAAGGACCTCTATGTATACATTTTGACTTACTTGGATCAAAATTTCAATGATTTGTATAGTCATGACATTCTAGTTGAAAAATCGAAAATTTTCAAAGAATGTTATTTCTATCGAAAAATGTCAAATTTGATCATTTTTGGCTTATTTATACTGAGTCCAGTCATAAAGGACCTCTTTGTATACATTTTGACTTACTTGGATCAAAATTTCAATGATTTGTATAGACACGACTCTCATGTTGAAAAATCGAAAATTTTCAAAAAATGTTTTTTCTATCGAAAAATGTCAAATTTGATCATTTTTGGCTTATTTATACTTAGTCCAGTCATAAAGGACCTCTATGTATACATTTTGACTTACTTGGATCAAAATTTCAATGATTTGTATAGTCATGACATTCTAGTTGTAAAATCGGAAATTTTCAAAAAATGTTTTTTCCATCGAAAAATGTCAAATTTGATCATTTTTGGCTTATTTATACTTAGTCCAGTCATAAAGGACCTCTATGTATACATTTTGACTTACTTGGATCAAAATTTCAATGATTTGTATAGTCATGACATTCTAGTTGTAAAATCGGAAATTTTCAAAAAATGTTTTTCCCATCGAAAAATGTCAAATTTGATCATTTTTGGCTTATTTATACTTAGTCCAGTCATAAAGGACCTCTATGTATACATTTTGACTTACTTGGATCAAAATTTTAATGATTTGTGTAGTCATGACATTCTAGTTGAAAAATCGAAAATTTTCAAAGAATGTTATTTCTATCGAAAAATGTCAAATTTGAACATTTTTGGCTTATTTATACTTAGTCCAGTCATAAACGACCTCTATGTATACATTTTGACTTGCTTGGATCAAAATTTCAATGATTTGTATAGTCATGACATTCTAGTTGTAAACTCGGAAATTTTCAAAAAACTTTTTTTCTATCGAAAAATGTCAAATTTGATCATTTTTGGCTTATTTATACTTAGTCCAGTCATAAAGGACCTCTATGTATACATTTTGACTTACTTGGATCAAAATTTCAATGATTTGTATAGTCATGACATTCTAGTTGTAACATTGGAACTTTTCAAAAAATGTTTTTTCTATCGTAAAATGTCAAAATTGATTATTTTTGGCTTATTTATACTTAGTCCAGTCATAAACGACCTCTATGTATACATTTTGACTTACTTGGATCAAAATTTCAATGATTTGTATTGTCATGACATTCTAGTTGTAAAATCGGAAATTTTCAAAAAATGTTTTTTTCTATCGAAAAATGTCAAATTTGATCATTTTTGGCTTATTTATACTTAGTACAGTCATAAAGGACCTCTGTGTATACATTTTGACTTACTTGGATCAAAATTTCAATGATTTGTATAGTCATGACATTCTAGTTGAAAAATCGAAAATTTTCAAAGAATGTTATTTCTATCGAAAAATGTCAAATTTGATCATTTTTGGCTTATTTATACTGAGTCCAGTCATAAAGGACCTCTTTGTATACATTTTGACTTACTTGGATCAAAATTTCAATGATTTGTATAGACACGACTCTCATGTTGAAAAATCGAAAATTTTCAAAAAATGTTTTTTCTACCGAAAAATGTCAAACTTGATCATTTTTGGCTTATTTATACTTAGTCCAGTCATAAAGGACCTCTATGTATACATTTTGACTTACTTGGATCAAAATTTCAATGATTTGTATAGTCATGACATTCTAGTTGAAAAATCGAAAATTTTCAAAGAATGTTATTTCTATCGAAAAATGTCAAATTTGATCATTTTTGGCTTATTTATACTGAGTCCAGTCATAAAGGACCTCTTTGTATACATTTTGACTTACTTGGATCAAAATTTCAATGATTTGTATAGACACGACTCTCATGTTGAAAAATCGAAAATTTTCAAAAAATGTTTTTTCTATCGAAAAATGTCAAATTTGATCATTTTTGGCTTATTTATACTTAGTCCAGTCATAAAGGACCTCTATGTATACATTTTGACTTACTTGGATCAAAATTTCAATGATTTGTATAGTCATGACATTCTAGTTGTAAAATCGGAAATTTTCAAAAAATGTTTTTTCCATCGAAAAATGTCAAATTTGATCATTTTTGGCTTATTTATACTTAGTCCAGTCATAAAGGACCTCTATGTATACATTTTGACTTACTTGGATCAAAATTTCAATGATTTGTATAGTCATGACATTCTAGTTGTAAAATCGGAAATTTTCAAAAAATGTTTTTCCCATCGAAAAATGTCAAATTTGATCATTTTTGGCTTATTTATACTTAGTCCAGTCATAAAGGACCTCTATGTATACATTTTGACTTACTTGGATCAAAATTTCAATGATTTGTGTAGTCATGACATTCTAGTTGAAAAATCGAAAATTTTCAAAGAATGTTATTTCTATCGAAAAATGTCAAATTTGAACATTTTTGGCTTATTTATACTTAGTCCAGTCATAAACGACCTCTATGTATACATTTTGACTTGCTTGGATCAAAATTTCAATGATTTGTATAGTCATGACATTCTAGTTGTAAACTCGGAAATTTTCAAAAAACTTTTTTTCTATCGAAAAATGTCAAATTTGATCATTTTTGGCTTATTTATACTTAGTCCAGTCATAAAGGACCTCTATGTATACATTTTGACTTACTTGGATCAAAATTTCAATGATTTGTATAGTCATGACATTCTAGTTGTAACATTGGAACTTTTCAAAAAATGTTTTTTCTATCGTAAAATGTCAAATTTGATTATTTTTGGCTTATTTATACTTAGTCCAGTCATAAACGACCTCTATGTATACATTTTGACTTACTTGGATCAAAATTTCAATGATTTGTATAGTCATGACATTCTAGTTGTAAAATCGGAAATTTTCAAAAAATGTTTTTTCTATCGAAAAATGTCAAATTTGATCATTTTTGGCTTATTTATACTTAGTACAGTCATAAAGGACCTCTGTGTATACATTTTGACTTACTTGGATCAAAATTTCAATGATTTGTATAGTCATGACATTCTAGTTGAAAAATCGAAAATTTTCAAAGAATGTTATTTCTATCGAAAAATGTCAAATTTGATCATTTTTGGCTTATTTATACTGAGTCCAGTCATAAAGGACCTCTTTGTATACATTTTGACTTACTTGAATCAAAATTTCAATGATTTGTATAGACACGACTCTCATGTTGAAAAATCGAAAATTTTCAAAAAATGTTTTTTCTATCGAAAAATGTCAAACTTGATCATTTTTGGCTTATTTATACTTAGTCCAGTCATAAAGGACCTCTATGTATACATTTTGACTTACTTGGATCAAAATTTCAATGATTTGTATAGTCATGACATTCTAGTTGTAAAATCGGAAATTTTCAAAAAATGTTTTTTCTATCGAAAAATGTCAAATTTGATCATTTTTGGCTTATTTATACTTAGTCCAGTCATAAAGGACCTCTATGTATACATTTTGACTTACTTGGATCAAAATTTCAATGATTTGTATAGTCATGACATTCTAGTTGAAAAATCGAAAATTTTCAAAGAATGTTATTTCTATCGAAAAATGTCAAATTTGATCATTTTTGGCTTATTTATACTGAGTCCAGTCATAAAGGACCTCTTTGTATACATTTTGACTTACTTGGATCAAAATTTCAATGATTTGTATAGACACGACTCTCATGTTGAAAAATCGAAAATTTTCAAAAAATGTTTTTTCTATCGAAAAATGTCAAATTTGATCATTTTTGGCTTATTTATACTTAGTCCAGTCATAAAGTACCTCTATGTATACATTTTGACTTACTTGGATCAAAATTTCAATGATTTGTATAGTCATGACATTCTAGTTGTAAAATCGGAAATTTTCAAAAAATGTTTTTCCCATCGAAAAATGTCAAATTTGATCATTTTTGGCTTATTTATACTTAGTCCAGTCATAAAGGACCTCTATGTATACATTTTGACTTACTTGGATCAAAATTTCAATGATTTGTGTAGTCATGACATTCTAGTTGAAAAATCGAAAATTTTCAAAGAATGTTATTTCTATCGAAAAATGTCAAATTTGAACATTTTTGGCTTATTTATACTTAGTCCAGTCATAAACGACCTCTATGTATACATTTTGACTTGCTTGGATCAAAATTTCAATGATTTGTATAGTCATGACATTCTAGTTGTAAACTCGGAAATTTTCAAAAAACTTTTTTTCTATCGAAAAATGTCAAATTTGATCATTTTTGGCTTATTTATACTTAGTCCAGTCATAAAGGACCTCTATGTATACATTTTGACTTACTTGGATCAAAATTTCAATGATTTGTATAGTCATGACATTCTAGTTGTAACATTGGAACTTTTCAAAAAATGTTTTTTCTATCGTAAAATGTCAAATTTGATTATTTTTGGCTTATTTATACTTAGTCCAGTCATAAACGACCTCTATGTATACATTTTGACTTACTTGGATCAAAATTTCAATGATTTGTATAGTCATGACATTCTAGTTGTAAAATCGGAAATTTTCAAAAAATGTTTTTTCTATCGGAAAATGTCAAATTTGATCATTTTTGGCTTATTTATACTTAGTACAGTCATAAAGGACCTCTATGTATACATTTTGACTTACTTGGATCAAAATTTCAATGATTTGTATAGTCATGACATTCTAGTTGAAAAATCGAAAATTTTCAAAGAATGTTATTTCTATCGAAAAATGTCAAATTTGATCATTTTTGGCTTATTTATACTGAGTCCAGTCATAAAGGACCTCTTTGTATACATTTTGACTTACTTGGATCAAAATTTCAATGATTTGTATAGACACGACTCTCATGTTGAAAAATCGAAAATTTTCAAAAAATGTTTTTTCTATCGAAAAATGTCAAATTTGATCATTTTTGGCTTATTTATACTTAGTCCAGTCATAAAGGACCTCTATGTATACATTTTGACTTACTTGGATCAAAATTTCAATGATTTGTATAGTCATGACATTCTAGTTGTAAAATCGGAAATTTTCAAAAAATGTTTTTTCTATCGAAAAATGTCAAATTTGATCATTTTTGGCTTATTTATACTTAGTCCAGTCATAAAGGACCTCTATGTATACATTTTGACTTACTTGGATCAAAATTTCAATGATTTGTATAGTCATGACATTCTAGTTGAAAAATCGAAAATTTTCAAAGAATGTTATTTCTATCGAAAAATGTCAAATTTGATCATTTTTGGCTCATTTATACTGAGTCCAGTCATAAAGGACCTCTTTGTATACATTTTGACTTACTTGGATCAAAATTTCAATGATTTGTATAGACACGACTCTCATGTTGAAAAATCGAAAATTTTCAAAAAATGTTTTTTCTATCGAAAAATGTCAAATTTGATCATTTTTGGCTTATTTATACTTAGTCCAGTCATAAAGGACCTCTATGTATACATTTTGACTTACTTGGATCAAAATTTCAATGATTTGTATAGTCATGACATTCTAGTTGTAAAATCGGAAATTTTCAAAAAATGTTTTTTCTATCGAAAAATGTCAAATTTGATCATTTTTGGCTTATTTATACTTAGTCCAGTCATAAAGGACCTCTATGTATACATTTTGACTTACTTGGATCAAAATTTCAATGATTTGTATAGTCATGACATTCTAGTTGAAAAATCGAAAATTTTCAAAGAATGTTATTTCTATCGAAAAATGTCAAATTTGATCATTTTTGGCTCATTTATACTGAGTCCAGTCATAAAGGACCTCTTTGTATACATTTTGACTTACTTGGATCAAAATTTCAATGATTTGTATAGACACGACTCTCATGTTGAAAAATCGAAAATTTTCCAAAAATGTTTTTTTCTATCGAAAAATGTCAAATTTGATCATTTTTGGCTTATTTATACTTAGTCCAGTCATAAAGGACCTCTATGTATACATTTTGACTTACTTGGATCAAAATTTCAATGATTTGTATAGTCATGACATTCTAGTTGTAAAATCGGAAATTTTCAAAAAATGTTTTTTTCTATCGAAAAATGTCAAATTTGATCATTTTTGGCTTATTTATACTTAGTCCAGTCATAAAGGACCTCTATGTATACATTTTGACTTACTTGGATCAAAATTTTAATGATTTGTATAGTCATGACATTCTAGTTGTAAAATCGGAAATTTTCAAAAAATGTTTTTTCTATCGAAAATGTCCAATTTGATCATTTTTGGCTTATTTATACTTAGTCCAGTCATAAAGGACCTCTTTGTATACATTTTGACTTACTTAGATCAAAATTTCAATGATTTGTATAGTCATGACTCTCATGTTGAAAAATCGAAAATTTTCAAAAAATGTTTTTTTCTATCGAAAAATGTCAAATTTGATCATTTTTGGCTTATTTATACTTAGTCCAGTCATAAAGGACCTCTATGTATACATTTTGACTTACTTGGATCAAAATTTCAATGATTTGTATAGTCATGTCATTCTAGTTGTAACATTGGAAATTTTCCAAAAATGTTTTTTCTATCGAAAACTGTCAAATTTTATCATTTTTGGCTTATTTAAACTTAGTCCAGTCATAAAGGACCTCTATGTATACATTTTGACTTACTTGGATCAAAATTTCAATGATTTGTATAGACACGACTCTCATGTTGAAAAATCGAAAATTTTCAAAAAATGTTTTTTCTATCGAAAATGTCAAATTTGATCATTTTTGGCTTATTTATACTTAGTCCAGTCATTAAGGACCTCTATGTATACATTTTGACTTACTTGGATCAAAATTTCAATGATTTGTATAGTCATGACATTCTAGTTGTAAAATCGGAAATTTTCAAAAAATGTTTTTTCTATCGAAAAATGTCAAATTTGATCATTTTTGACTTATTTATACTTAGTCCAGTCATAAAGGACCTCTATGTATACATTTTGACTTAGTTGGATCAAAATTTCAATGATTTGTATAGTCATGACATTCTAGTTGAAAAATCGAAAATTTTCAAAAAATGTTTTTTCTATCGAAAATGTCAAATTTGATCATTTTTTGCTTATTTATACTTAGTCCAGTCATAAAGGACCTCTATGTATACATTTAACTTACTTGGATCAAAATTTCAATGATTTGTATAGTCATGACATTCTAGTTGTAAAATCGGAAATTTTCAAAAAATGTTTTTTCTATCGAAAAATGTCAAATTTGATCATTTTTTTCTTATTTATACTTAGTCCAGTTATAAACGACCTCTATGTATACATTTTGACTTACTTGGATCAAAATTTCAATGATTTGTATAGTCATGACATTCTAGTTGAAAAATCAAAAATTTTCAAAAAATGTTTTTTCTATCGAAAAATTTCAAATTTGATCATTTTTGGCTTATTTATACTTAGTCCAGTCATAAAGGACCTCTATTTATACATTTTGACTTACTTGGATCAAAATTTCAATGATTTGTATAGTCATGACATTCTAGTTGTAAAATCGGAAATTTTCAAAAAATGTTTATTCTATCGAAAAATGTCAAAATTGATCATTTTTGGCTTATTTATACTTAGTCCAGTCATAAAGGACCTCTATGTATACATTTTGACTTACTTGGATCAAAATTTCAATGATTTGTATAGTCATGACATTCTAGTTGTAAAATCGGAAATTTTCAAAAAATGTTTTTTTCTATCGAAAAATGTCAACTTTGACCATTTTTGGCTTATTTATACTTAGTCCAGTCATAAACGACCTCTATGTATACATTTTGACTTACTTTGATCAAAATTTCAATGATTTGTATAGTCATGACTCTCGTGTTGAAAAATCGAAAATTTTCAAAAAATGTTTTTTTCTATCGAAAAATGTCAAATTTGAACATTTTTGGCTTATTTATACTTAGTCCAGTCATAAAGGACCTCTATGTATACATTTTGACTTACTTGGATCAAAATTTCAATGATTTGTATAGTCATGACATTCTAGTTGTAACATTGGAACTTTTCAAAAAATGTTTTTTCTATCGTAAAATGTCAAATTTGATTATTTTTGGCTTATTTATACTTAGTCCAGTCATAAAGGACCTCTTTGTATACATTTTGACTTACTTGGATCAAAATTTCAATGATTTGTATAGTCATGACATTCTAGTTGTAAAATCGGAAATTTTCAAAAAATGTTTTTTCTATCGAAAAATGTCAAATTTGATCATTTTTGGCTTATTTATACTTACTCCAGTCATAAACGACCTCTATGTATACATTTTGACTTACTTGGATCAAAATTTCAATGATTTGTATAGTCATGACATTCTAGTTGTAAAATCGGAAATTTTCAAAAAATGTTTTTCTATCGAAAAATGTCAAATTTGATCATTTTTGGCTTATTTATACTTAGCCCAGTCATAAACGACCTCTATGTATACATTTTGACTTACTTGGATCAAAATTTCATTGTTTTGTATAGTCATGACTCTCATGTTGAAAAATCGAAAATTTTCAAGAAATGTTTTTTTCTATCGAAAATGTCAAATTTGATCATTTTTTGCTTATTTATACTTAGTCCAGTCATAAAGGACCTCTATGTATACATTTGGACTTACTTGGATCAAAATTTCAATGATTTGTATAGTCATGACATTCTAGTTGTAAAATCGGAAATTTTCAAAAAATGTTTTTTGTATCGAAAAATGTCAAATTTGATCATTTTTGGCTTATTTATACTTAGTCCAGTCATAAACGACCTCTATGTATACATTTTGACTTACTTGGATCAAAATTTCAATGATTTGTATAGTCATGACATTCTAGTTGTAAAATCGGAAATTTTCAAAAAATGTTTTTTATATCGAAAAATGTCAAATTTGATCATTTTTGGCTTATTTATACTTATTCCAGTCATAAACGACCTCTATGTATACATTTGGACTTACTTGGATCAAAATTTCAATGATTTGTAAAGTCATGAGTCTCATGTTGAAAAATCGAAAATTTTCAAAAAATGTTTTTTCTATCGAAAAATGTCAAATTTGAACATTTTTGGCTTATTTATACTTAGTCCAGTCATAAACGACCTCTATGTATACATTTTGACTTGCTTGGATCAAAATTTCAATGATTTGTATAGTCATGACATTCTAGTTGTAAACTCGGAAATTTTCAAAAAACGTTTTTTTCTATCGAAAAATGTCAAATGTGATCATTTTTGGCTTATTTATACTTAGTCCAGTCATAAAGGACCTCTATGTATACATTTTGACTTACTTGGATCAAAATTTTAATGATTTGTGTAGTCATGACATTCTAGTTGAAAAATCGAAAATTTTCAAAGAATGTTATTTCTATCGAAAAATGTCAAATTTGAACATTTTTGGCTTATTTATACTTAGTCCAGTCATAAACGACCTCTATGTATACATTTTGACTTGCTTGGATCAAAATTTCAATGATTTGTATAGTCATGACATTCTAGTTGTAAACTCGGAAATTTTCAAAAAACTTTTTTTCTATCGAAAAATGTCAAATTTGATCATTTTTGGCTTATTTATACTTAGTCCAGTCATAAAGGACCTCTATGTATACATTTTGACTTACTTGGATCAAAATTTCAATGATTTGTATAGTCATGACATTCTAGTTGTAACATTGGAACTTTTCAAAAAATGTTTTTTCTATCGTAAAATGTCAAATTTGATTATTTTTGGCTTATTTATACTTAGTCCAGTCATAAACGACCTCTATGTATACATTTTGACTTACTTGGATCAAAATTTCAATGATTTGTATAGTCATGACATTCTAGTTGTAAAATCGGAAATTTTCAAAAAATGTTTTTTCTATCGAAAAATGTCAAATTTGATCATTTTTGGCTTATTTATACTTAGTACAGTCATAAAGGACCTCTGTGTATACATTTTGACTTACTTGGATCAAAATTTCAATGATTTGTATAGTCATGACATTCTAGTTGAAAAATCGAAAATTTTCAAAGAATGTTATTTCTATCGAAAAATGTCAAATTTGATCATTTTTGGCTTATTTATACTGAGTCCAGTCATAAAGGACCTCTTTGTATACATTTTGACTTACTTGGATCAAAATTTCAATGATTTGTATAGACACGACTCTCATGTTGAAAAATCGAAAATTTTCAAAAAATGTTTTTTCTACCGAAAAATGTCAAACTTGATCATTTTTGGCTTATTTATACTTAGTCCAGTCATAAAGGACCTCTATGTATACATTTTGACTTACTTGGATCAAAATTTCAATGATTTGTATAGTCATGACATTCTAGTTGAAAAATCGAAAATTTTCAAAGAATGTTATTTCTATCGAAAAATGTCAAATTTGATCATTTTTGGCTTATTTATACTGAGTCCAGTCATAAAGGACCTCTTTGTATACATTTTGACTTACTTGGATCAAAATTTCAATGATTTGTATAGACACGACTCTCATGTTGAAAAATCGAAAATTTTCAAAAAATGTTTTTTCTATCGAAAAATGTCAAATTTGATCATTTTTGGCTTATTTATACTTAGTCCAGTCATAAAGGACCTCTATGTATACATTTTGACTTACTTGGATCAAAATTTCAATGATTTGTATAGTCATGACATTCTAGTTGTAAAATCGGAAATTTTCAAAAAATGTTTTTTCCATCGAAAAATGTCAAATTTGATCATTTTTGGCTTATTTATACTTAGTCCAGTCATAAAGGACCTCTATGTATACATTTTGACTTACTTGGATCAAAATTTCAATGATTTGTATAGTCATGACATTCTAGTTGTAAAATCGGAAATTTTCAAAAAATGTTTTTTCCATCGAAAAATGTCAAATTTGATCATTTTTGGCTTATTTATACTTAGTCCAGTCATAAAGGACCTCTATGTATACATTTTGACTTACTTGGATCAAAATTTCAATGATTTGTGTAGTCATGACATTCTAGTTGAAAAATCGAAAATTTTCAAAGAATGTTATTTCTATCGAAAAATGTCAAATTTGAACATTTTTGGCTTATTTATACTTAGTCCAGTCATAAACGACCTCTATGTATACATTTTGACTTGCTTGGATCAAAATTTCAATGATTTGTATAGTCATGACATTCTAGTTGTAAACTCGGAAATTTTCAAAAAACTTTTTTTCTATCGAAAAATGTCAAATTTGATCATTTTTGGCTTATTTATACTTAGTCCAGTCATAAAGGACCTCTATGTATACATTTTGACTTACTTGGATCAAAATTTCAATGATTTGTATAGTCATGACATTCTAGTTGTAACATTGGAACTTTTCAAAAAATGTTTTTTCTATCGTAAAATGTCAAATTTGATTATTTTTGGCTTATTTATACTTAGTCCAGTCATAAACGACCTCTATGTATACATTTTGACTTACTTGGATCAAAATTTCAATGATTTGTATAGTCATGACATTCTAGTTGTAAAATCGGAAATTTTCAAAAAATGTTTTTTTCTATCGAAAAATGTCAAATTTGATCATTTTTGGCTTATTTATACTTAGTACAGTCATAAAGGACCTCTGTGTATACATTTTGACTTACTTGGATCAAAATTTCAATGATTTGTATAGTCATGACATTCTAGTTGAAAAATCGAAAATTTTCAAAGAATGTTATTTCTATCGAAAAATGTCAAATTTGATCATTTTTGGCTTATTTATACTGAGTCCAGTCATAAAGGACCTCTTTGTATACATTTTGACTTACTTGAATCAAAATTTCAATGATTTGTATAGACACGACTCTCATGTTGAAAAATCGAAAATTTTCAAAAAATGTTTTTTCTATCGAAAAATGTCAAACTTGATCATTTTTGGCTTATTTATACTTAGTCCAGTCATAAAGGACCTCTATGTATACATTTTGACTTACTTGGATCAAAATTTCAATGATTTGTATAGTCATGACATTCTAGTTGTAAAATCGGAAATTTTCAAAAAATGTTTTTTCTATCGAAAAATGTCAAATTTGATCATTTTTGGCTTATTTATACTTAGTCCAGTCATAAAGGACCTCTATGTATACATTTTGACTTACTTGGATCAAAATTTCAATGATTTGTATAGTCATGACATTCTAGTTGAAAAATCGAAAATTTTCAAAGAATGTTATTTCTATCGAAAAATGTCAAATTTGATCATTTTTGGCTTATTTATACTGAGTCCAGTCATAAAGGACCTCTTTGTATACATTTTGACTTACTTGGATCAAAATTTCAATGATTTGTATAGACACGACTCTCATGTGGAAAAATCGAAAATTTTCAAAAAATGTTTTTTCTATCGAAAAATGTCAAATTTGATCATTTTTGGCTTATTTATACTTAGTCCAGTCATAAAGGACCTCTATGTATACATTTTGACTTACTTGGATCAAAATTTCAATGATTTGTATAGTCATGACATTCTAGTTGTAAAATCGGAAATTTTCAAAAAATGTTTTTCCCATCGAAAAATGTCAAATTTGATCATTTTTGGCTTATTTATACTTAGTCCAGTCATAAAGGACCTCTATGTATACATTTTGACTTACTTGGATCAAAATTTCAATGATTTGTGTAGTCATGACATTCTAGTTGAAAAATCGAAAATTTTCAAAAAATGTTTTTTCTATCGAAAAATGTCAAATTTGATCATTTTTGGCTTATTTATACTTAGTCCAGTCATAAACGACCTCTATGTATACATTTTGACTTGCTTGGATCAAAATTTCAATGATTTGTATAGTCATGACATTCTAGTTGTAAAATCGGAAATTTTCAAAAAACTTTTTTTCTATCGAAAAATGTCAAATTTGATCATTTTTGGCTTATTTATACTTAGTCCAGTCATAAAGGACCTCTATGTATACATTTTGACTTACTTGGATCAAAATTTCAATGATTTGTATAGTCATGACATTCTAGTTGTAACATTGGAACTTTTCAAAAAATGTTTTTTCTATCGTAAAATGTCAAATTTGATTATTTTTGGCTTATTTATACTTAGTCCAGTCATAAACGACCTCTATGTATACATTTTGACTTACTTGGATCAAAATTTCAATGATTTGTATAGTCATGACATTCTAGTTGTAAAATCGGAAATTTTCAAAAAATGTTTTTTCTATCGGAAAATGTCAAATTTGATCATTTTTGGCTTATTTATACTTAGTACAGTCATAAAGGACCTCTATGTATACATTTTGACTTACTTGGATCAAAATTTCAATGATTTGTATAGTCATGACATTCTAGTTGTAAAATCGAAAATTTTCAAAGAATGTTATTTCTATCGAAAAATGTCAAATTTGATCATTTTTGGCTTATTTATACTTAGTCCAGTCATAAAGGACCTCTATGTATACATTTTGACTTACTTGGATCAAAATTTCAATGATTTGTATAGACACGACTCTCATGTTGAAAAATCGAAAATTTTCAAAAAATGTTTTTTCTATCGAAAAATGTCAAATTTGATCATTTTTGGCTTATTTATACTTAGTCCAGTCATAAAGGACCTCTATGTATACATTTTGACTTACTTGGATCAAAATTTCAATGATTTGTATAGTCATGACATTCTAGTTGTAAAATCGGAAATTTTCAAAAAATGTTTTTTCTATCGAAAAATGTCAAATTTGATCATTTTTGGCTTATTTATACTTAGTCCAGTCATAAAGGACCTCTATGTATACATTTTGACTTACTTGGATCAAAATTTCAATGATTTGTATAGTCATGACATTCTAGTTGAAAAATCGAAAATTTTCAAAGAATGTTATTTCTATCGAAAAATGTCAAATTTGATCATTTTTGGCTCATTTATACTGAGTCCAGTCATAAAGGACCTCTTTGTATACATTTTGACTTACTTGGATCAAAATTTCAATGATTTGTATAGACACGACTCTCATGTTGAAAAATCGCAAATTTTCCAAAAATGTTTTTTCTATCGAAAAATGTCAAATTTGATCATTTTTGGCTTATTTATACTTAGTCCAGTCATAAAGGACCTCTATGTATACATTTTGACTTACTTGGATCAAAATTTCAATGATTTGTATAGTCATGACATTCTAGTTGTAAAATCGGAAATTTTCAAAAAATGTTTTTTCTATCGAAAAATGTCAAATTTGATCATTTTTGGCTTATTTATACTTAGTCCAGTCATAAAGGACCTCTATGTATACATTTTGACTTACTTGGATCAAAATTTTAATGATTTGTATAGTCATGACATTCTAGTTGTAAAATCGGAAATTTTCAAAAAATGTTTTTTCTATCGAAAATGTCCAATTTGATCATTTTTGGCTTATTTATACTTAGTCCAGTCATAAAGGACCTCTTTGTATACATTTTGACTTACTTAGATCAAAATTTCAATGATTTGTATAGTCATGACTCTCATGTTGAAAAATCGAAAATTTTCAAAAAATGTTTTTTCTATCGAAAAATGTCAAATTTGATCATTTTTGGCTTATTTATACTTAGTCCAGTCATAAAGGACCTCTATGTATACATTTTGACTTACTTGGATCAAAATTTCAATGATTTGTATAGTCATGTCATTCTAGTTGTAACATTGGAAATTTTCCAAAAATGTTTTTTCTATCGAAAACTGTCAAATTTTATCATTTTTGGCTTATTTAAACTTAGTCCAGTCATAAAGGACCTCTATGTATACATTTTGACTTGCTTGGATCAAAATTTCAATGATTTGTATAGTCATGACTCTCATGTGGAAAAATCGAAAATTTTCAAAAAATGTTTTTTCTATCGAAAATGTCAAATTTGATCATTTTTGGCTTATTTATACTTAGTCCAGTCATTAAGGACCTCTATGTATACATTTTGACTTACTTGGATCAAAATTTCAATGATTTGTATAGTCATGACATTCTAGTTGTAAAATCGGAAATTTTCAAAAAATGTTTTTTCTATCGAAAAATGTCAAATTTGATCATTTTTGACTTATTTATACTTAGTCCAGTCATAAAGGACCTCTATGTATACATTTTGACTTAGTTGGATCAAAATTTCAATGATTTGTATAGTCATGACATTCTAGTTGAAAAATCGAAAATTTTCAAAAAATGTTTTTTCTATCGAAAATGTCAAATTTGATCATTTTTTGCTTATTTATACTTAGTCCAGTCATAAAGGACCTCTATGTATACATTTAACTTACTTGGATCAAAATTTCAATGATTTGTATAGTCATGACATTCTAGTTGTAAAATCGGAAATTTTCAAAAAATGTTTTTTCTATCGAAAAATGTCAAATTTGATCATTTTTTTCTTATTTATACTTAGTCCAGTTATAAACGACCTCTATGTATACATTTTGACTTACTTGGATCAAAATTTCAATGATTTGTATAGTCATGACATTCTAGTTGAAAAATCAAAAATTTTCAAAAAATGTTTTTTCTATCGAAAAATTTCAAATTTGATCATTTTTGGCTTATTTATACTTAGTCCAGTCATAAAGGACCTCTATTTATACATTTTGACTTACTTGGATCAAAATTTCAATGATTTGTATAGTCATGACATTCTAGTTGTAAAATCGGAAATTTTCAAAAAATGTTTATTCTATCGAAAAATGTCAAAATTGATCATTTTTGGCTTATTTATACTTAGTCCAGTCATAAAGGACCTCTATGTATACATTTTGACTTACTTGGATCAAAATTTCAATGATTTGTATAGTCATGACATTCTAGTTGTAAAATCGGAAATTTTCAAAAAATGTTTTTTCTATCGAAAAATGTCAACTTTGACCATTTTTGGCTTATTTATACTTAGTCCAGTCATAAACGACCTCTATGTATACATTTTGACTTACTTTGATCAAAATTTCAATGATTTGTATAGTCATGACTCTCGTGTTGAAAAATCGAAAATTTTCAAAAAATGTTTTTTCTATCGAAAAATGTCAAATTTGAACATTTTTGGCTTATTTATACTTAGTCCAGTCATAAAGGACCTCTATGTATACATTTTGACTTACTTGGATCAAAATTTCAATGATTTGTATAGTCATGACATTCTAGTTGTAACATTGGAACTTTTCAAAAAATGTTTTTTCTATCGTAAAATGTCAAATTTGATTATTTTTGGCTTATTTATACTTAGTCCAGTCATAAAGGACCTCTATGTATACATTTTGACTTACTTGGATCAAAATTTCAATGATTTGTATAGTCATGACATTCTAGTTGTAAAATCGGAAATTTTCAAAAAATGTTTTTTCTATCGAAAAATGTCAAATTTGATCATTTTTGGCTTATTTATACTTACTCCAGTCATAAACGACCTCTATGTATACATTTTGACTTACTTGGATCAAAATTTCAATGATTTGTATAGTCATGACATTCTAGTTGTAAAATCGGAAATTTTCAAAAAATGTTTTTCTATCGAAAAATGTCAAATTTGATCATTTTTGGCTTATTTATACTTAGCCCAGTCATAAACGACCTCTATGTATACATTTTGACTTACTTGGATCAAAATTTCATTGTTTTGTATAGTCATGACTCTCATGTTGAAAAATCGAAAATTTTCAAGAAATGTTTTTTCTATCGAAAATGTCAAATTTGATCATTTTTTGCTTATTTATACTTAGTCCAGTCATAAAGGACCTCTATGTATACATTTGGACTTACTTGGATCAAAATTTCAATGATTTGTATAGTCATGACATTCTAGTTGTAAAATCGGAAATTTTCAAAAAATGTTTTTTGTATCGAAAAATGTCAAATTTGATCATTTTTGGCTTATTTATACTTAGTCCAGTCATAAACGACCTCTATGTATACATTTTGACTTACTTGGATCAAAATTTCAATGATTTGTATAGTCATGACATTCTAGTTGTAAAATCGGAAATTTTCAAAAAATGTTTTTTATATCGAAAAATGTCAAATTTGATCATTTTTGGCTTATTTATACTTATTCCAGTCATAAACGACCTCTATGTATACATTTGGACTTACTTGGATCAAAATTTCAATGATTTGTAAAGTCATGAGTCTCATGTTGAAAAATCGAAAATTTTCAAAAAATGTTTTTTCTATCGAAAAATGTCAAATTTGAACATTTTTGGCTTATTTATACTTAGTCCAGTCATAAACGACCTCTATGTATACATTTTGACTTGCTTGGATCAAAATTTCAATGATTTGTATAGTCATGACATTCTAGTTGTAAACTCGGAAATTTTCAAAAAACGTTTTTTCTATCGAAAAATGTCAAATGTGATCATTTTTGGCTTATTTATACTTAGTCCAGTCATAAAGGACCTCTATGTATACATTTTGACTTACTTGGATCAAAATTTCAATGATTTGTATAGTCATGACATTCTAGTTGTAACATTGGAACTTTTCAAAAAATGTTTTTTCTATCGTAAAATGTCAAATTTGATTATTTTTGGCTTATTTATACTTAGTCCAGTCATAAAGGACCTCTATGTATACATTTTGACTTACTTGGATCAAAATTTCAATGATTTGTATAGTCATGACATTCTAGTTGTAAAATCGGAAATTTTCAAAAAATGTTTTTTCTATCGAAAAATGTCAAATTTGATCATTTTTGGCTTATTTATACTTAGTCCAGTCATAAACGACCTCTATGTATACATTTTGACTTACTTGGATCAAAATTTCAATGATTTGTATAGTCATGACATTCTAGTTGTAAAATCGGAAATTTTCAAAAAATGTTTTTTTCTATCGAAAAATGTCAAATTTGATCATTTTTGGCTTATTTATACTTATTCCAGTCATAAACGACCTTTATGTATACATTTGGACTTACTTGGATCAAAATTTCAATGATTTGTAAAGTCATGAGTCTCATGTTGAAAAATCGAAAATTTTCAAAAAATGTTTTTTCTATCGAAAAATGTCAAATTTGATCATTTTTGGCTTATTTATACTTAGTCCAGTCATAAAGGACCTCTTTGTATACATTTTGACATACTTGGATCAAAATTTCAATGATTTGTATAGTCATGACATTCTAGTTGTAAAATCGGAAATTTTCAAAAAATGTTTTTTCTATCGAAAAATGTCAAATTTGATCATTTTTGGCTTATTTATACTTAGTCCAGTCATAAAGGACCTCTATGTATACATTTTGACTTGCTTGGATCAAAATTTCAATGATTTGTATAGTCATGACTCTCATGTGGAAAAATCGACAATTTTCAATAAATGTTTTTTCTATCGAAAAATGTCAAAATTGATCATTTTTGGCTTATTTATACTTAGTCCAGTCATAAAGGACCTCTATGTATACATTTTGACTTACTTGGATCAAAATTTCAATGATTTGTATAGTCATGACATTCTAGTTTTAAAATCGGAAATTTTCAAAAAATGTTTTTTCTATCGAAAAATGTCAAATTTGATCATTTTTGGCTTATTTATACTTAGTCCAGTCATAAAGGACCTCTATGTATACATTTTGACTTACTTGGATCAAAATTTCAATGATTTGTATAGTCATGACATTCTAGTTGTAAAATCGGAAATTTTCAAAAAATGTTTTTTCTATCGAAAAATGTCAAATTTGATCATTTTTGGCTTATTTATACTTAGTCCAGTCATAGAGGACCTTTATGTATACATTTTGACTTACTTGGATCAAAATTTCAATAATTTGTATAGTCATGACATTCTAGTTGAAAAATCAAAAATTTTCAAAAAATGTTTTTTCTATCGAAAAATTTCAAATTTGATTATTTTTGGCTTATTTATACTTAGTCCAGTCATAAAGGACCTCTATGTATACATTTTGACTTACTTAGATCAAAATTTCAATGATTTGTATAGTCATGACATTCTAGTTGTAAAATCGGAAATTTTCAAAAAATGTTTTTTCTATCGAAAAATGTCAAATTTGATCATTTTTGGCTTATTTATACTTAGTCCAGTCATAAACGACCTCTATGTATACATTTTGACTTACTTGGATCAAAATTTCAATGATTTGTATAGTCATGACATTCTAGTTGTAAAATCGGAAATTTTCAAAAAATGTTTTTTCTATCGAAAAATGTCAAATTTGATCATTTTTGGCTTATTTATACTTATTCCAGTCATAAACGACCTCTATGTATACATTTGGACTTACTTGGATCAAAATTTCAATGATTTGTAAAGTCATGAGTCTCATGTTGAAAAATCGAAAATTTTCAAAAAATGTTTTTTCTATCGAAAAATGTCAAATTTGATCATTTTTGGCTTATTTATACTTAGTCCAGTCATAAAGGACCTCTTTGTATACATTTTGACTTACTTGGATCAAAATTTCAATGATTTGTATAGTCATGACATTCTAGTTGTAAAATCGGAAATTTTCAAAAAATGTTTTTTCTATCGAAAAATGTCAAATTTGATCATTTTTGGCTTATTTATACTTAGTCCAGTCATAGAGGACCTTTATGTATACATTTTGACTTACTTGGATCAAAATTTCAATGATTTGTATAGTCATGACATTCTAGTTGAAAAATCAAAAATTTTCAAAAAATGTTTTTTCTATCGAAAAATTTCAAATTTGATTATTTTTGGCTTATTTATACTTAGTCCAGTCATAAAGGACCTCTATATATACATTTTGACTTACTTAGATCAAAATTTCAATGATTTGTATAGTCATGACATTCTAGTTGTAAAATCGGAAATTTTCAAAAAATGTTTTTTCTATCGAAAAATGTCAAAATTGATCATTTTTGGCTTATTTATACTTAGTCCAGTCATAAACGAACTCTATGTATACATTTTGACCTACTTGGATCAAAATTTCAATGATTTGTATAGACATGACTCTCATGTTGAAAAATCGAAAATTTTCAAAAAATGTTTTTTCTATCGAAAAATGTCAAATTTGATCATTTTTGGTTTATTTATACTTAGTCTAGTCATAAAGGACCTCGATGTTTACATTTTAACTTACTTGGATCAAAATTTCAATGATTTGTATAGTCATGACATTCTAGTTGTAAAATCGAAAATTTTCAAAAAATGTTTTTTCTATCGAAAAATGTCAAATTTGATCATTTTTGGCTTATTTATACTTAGTCCAGTCATAAACGACCTCTATGTATACATTTTGACTTACTTGGATCAAAATTTCAATGATTTGTATAGACATGACTCTCATGTTGAAAAATCGAAAATTTTCAAAAAATGTTTTTTCTATCGAAAAATGTCAAATTTGATCATTTTTGGCTTATTTATACTTAGTCCAGTCATAAAGGACCTCTTTGTATACATTTTGACTTACTTGGATCAAAATTTCAATGATTTGTATAGTCATAACATTCTAGTTGAAAAATCGAAAATTTTCAAAGAATGTTATTTCTATCGAAAAATGTCAAATTTGATCATTTCTGGCTTATTTATACTGAGTCCAGTCATAAAGGACCTGTTTGTATACATTTTGACTTACTTGGATCAAAATTTCAATGATTTGTATAGACACGACTCTCATGTTGAAAAATCGAAAATTTTCAAAAAATGTTTTTTCTATCGAAAAATGTCAAATTTGATCATTTTTGGCTTATTTATACTTAGTCCAGTCATAAAGGACCTCTATGTATACATTTTGACTTACTTGGATCAAAATTTCAATGATTTGTATAGTCATGACATTCTAGTTGTAAAATCGGAAATTTTCAAAAAATGTTTTTTGTATCGAAAAATGTCAAATTTGATCATTTTTGGCTTATTTATACTTAGTCCAGTCATAAACGACCTCTATGTATACATTTTGACTTACTTGGATCAAAATTTCAATGATTTGTATAGTCATGACATTCTAGTTGTAAAATCGGAAATTTTCAAAAAATGTTTTTTCTATCGAAAAATGTCAACTTTGATCATTTTTGGCTTATTTATACTTAGTCCAGTCATAAACGACCTCTATGTATACATTTTGACTTACTTTGATCAAAATTTCAATGATTTGTATAGTCATGACTCTCATGTTGAAAAATCGAAAATTTTCAAAAAATGTTTTTCTATCGAAAAATGTCAAATTTGAACATTTTTGGCTTATTTATACTTAGTTCAGTCATAAACGACCTCTATGTATACATTTTGACTTGCTTGGATCAAAATTTCAATGATTTGTATAGTCATGACATTCTAGTTGTAAAATCGGAAATTTTCAAAAAATGTTTTTTCTATCGAAAAATGTCAAATTTGATCATTTTTGGCTTATTTATACTTAGTGCAGTCATAAAGGACCTCTATGTATACATTTTGACTTACTTGGATCAAAATTTCAATGATTTGTATAGTCATGACATTCTAGTTGAAAAATCGAAAATTTTCAAAAAATGTTTTTTCTATCGAAAAATGTCAAATTTGAACATTTTTGGCTTATTTATACTTAGTTCAGTCATAAACGACCTCTATGTATACATTTTGACTTGCTTGGATCAAAATTTCAATGATTTGTATAGTCATGACATTCTAGTTGTAAACTCGGAAATTTTCAAAAAATGTTATTTCTATCGAAAAATGTCAAATTTGATCATTTTTGGCTTATTTATACTTAGTCCAGTCATAAAGGACCTCTATGTATACATTTTGACTTACTTGGATCAAAATTTCAATGATTTGTATAGTCATGACATTCTAGTTGTAACATTGGAACTTTTCAAAAAATGTTTTTTCTATCGTAAAATGTCAAATTTGATTATTTTTGGCTTATTTATACTTAGTCCAGTCATAAAGGACCTCTATGTATACATTTTGACTTACTTGGATCAAAATTTCAATGATTTGTATAGTCATGACATTCTAGTTGTAAAATCGGAAATTTTCAAAAAATGTTTTTTCTATCGAAAAATGTCAAATTTGATCATTTTTGGCTTATTTATACTTAGTCCAGTCATAAACGACCTCTATGTATACATTTTGACTTACTTGGATCAAAATTTCAATGATTTGTATAGTCATGACATTCTAGTTGTAAAATCGGAAATTTTCAAAAAATGTTTTTCTATCGAAAAATGTCAAATTTGATCATTTTTGGCTTATTTATACTTAGCCCAGTCATAAACGACCTCTATGTATACATTTTGACTTACTTGGATCAAAATTT
Source organism: Chrysoperla carnea (assembly GCF_905475395.1). Classification (NCBI taxonomy): domain Eukaryota; kingdom Metazoa; phylum Arthropoda; class Insecta; order Neuroptera; family Chrysopidae; genus Chrysoperla; species Chrysoperla carnea. The sequence goes on from NW_025408289.1 coordinate 81,652, forward strand.
CATTGTTTTGTATAGTCATGACTCTCATGTTGAAAAATCGAAAATTTTCAAAAAACGTTTTTTCTATCGAAAATGTCAAATTTGATCATTTTTTGCTTATTTATACTTAGTCCAGTCATAAAGGACCTCTATGTAAACATTTGGACTTACTTGGATCAAAATTTCAATGATTTGTATAGTCATGACATTCTAGTTGTAAAATAAGAAATTTTCAAAAAATGTTTTTTCTATCGAAAAATGTCAAATTTGATCATTTTTGGCTTATTTATACTTAGTCCAGTCATAAACGACCTCTATGTATACATTTTGACTTACTTGGATCAAAATTTCAATGATTTGTATAGTCATGACATTCTAGTTGTAAAATCGGAAATTTTCAAAAAATGTTTTTTCTATCGAAAAATGTCAAATTTGATCATTTTTGGCTTATTTATACTTATTCCAGTCATAAACGACCTCTATGTATACATTTGGACTTACTTGGATCAAAATTTCAATGATTTGTAAAGTCATGAGTCTCATGTTGAAAAATCGAAAATTTTCAAAAAATGTTTTTTCTATCGAAAAATGTCAAATTTGATCATTTTTGGCTTATTTATACTTAGTCCAGTCATAAAGGACCTCTATGTATACATTTTGACTTACTTGTATCAAAATTTCAATGATTTGTATAGTCATGACATTCTAGTTGTAAAATCGGAAATTTTCAAAAAATGTTTTTTCTATCGAAAAATGTCAAATTTGACCATTTTTGGCTTATTTATACTTAGTCAAGTCATAAACGAACTCTATGTATACATTTGGACTTACTTGGATCAAAATTTCAATGATTTGTAAAGTCATGAGTCTCATGTTGAAAAATCGAAAATTTTCAAAAAATGTTTTTTCTATCGAAAAATGTCAAATTTGATCATTTTTGGCTTATTTATACTTAGTCCAGTCATAAACGACCTCTATGTATACATTTAAACTTACTTGGATCAAAATTTCATTGTTTTGTATAGTCATGACTCTCATGTTGAAAAATCGAAAATTTTCAAAAAATGTTTTTTCTATCGAAAATGTCAAATTTGATCATTTTTTGCTTATTTATTCTTAGTCCAGTTATAAAGGACCTCTATGTATACATTTTGACTTACTTGGATCAAAATTTCATTGTTTTGTATAGTCATGACTCTCATGTTGAAAAATCGAAAATTTTCAAAAAATGTTTTTTCTATCGAAAAATGTCAAATTTGATCATTTTTGGCTTATTTATACTTAGTCCAGTCATAAACGACCTCTATGTATACATTTTGACTTACTTGGATCAAAATTTCATTGTTTTGTATAGTCATGACTCTCATGTTGAAAAATCGAAAATTTTCAAAAAATGTTTTTTCTATCGAAAATGTCAAATTTGATCATTTTTGGCTTATTTATACTTAGTCCAGTCATAAAGGACCTCTATGTATACATTTTGACTAACTTGTATTAAAATTTCAATGATTTGTATAGTCATGACATTCTAGTTATAAAATCGGAAATTTTCAAAAAATGTTTTTTCTATCGAAAAATATATAATTTGACCATTTTTGGCTTATTTATACTTAGTCCAGTCATAAACGAACTCTATGTATAAATTTTGACTTACTTGGATCAAAATTTCAATGATTTGTATATTTATGACTCTCATGTAGAAAAATCGGAAATTTTCAAAAAATGTTTTTTCTATCGAAAAATGTCAAATTTGATCATTTTTGGCTTATTTATACTTAGTCCAGTCATAAAGGACCTCTATGTATACATTTTGACTTACTTGGATCAAAATTTCAATGATTTGTATAGTCATGACATTCTTGTTGTAAAATCGGAAATTTTCAAAAAATGTATTTTCTATCGAAAAATGTCAAATTTGATCATTTTTGGCTTATTTATACTTAGTCCAGTCATAAAGGACCTCTATGTATACATTTTGACTTACTTGGATCAAAATTTCAATGATTTGTAAAGTCATGAGTCTCATGTTGAAAAATCGAAAATTTTCAAAAAATGTTTTTTCTATCGAAAAATGTCAAATTTGATCATTTTTGGCTTATTTATACTTAGTCCAGTCATAAAGGACCTCTATGTATACATTTTGACTTACTTGTATCAAAATTTCAATGATTTGTATAGTCATGACATTCTAGTTGTAAAATCGGAAATTTTCAAAAAATGTTTTTTCTATCGAAAAATGTCAAATTTGACCATTTTTGGCTTATTTATACTTAGTCCAGTCATAAACGAACTCTATGTATACATTTTGACTTACTTGGATCAAAATTTCAATGATTTGTATAGTCATGACATTCTAGTTGTAAAATCGGAAATTTTCAAAAAATGTTTTTTCTATCGAAAAATGTCAAATTTGATCATTTTTGGCTTATTTATATTTATTCCAGTCATAAACGACCTCTATGTATACATTTGGACTTACTTGGATCAAAATTTCAATGATTTGTAAAGTCATGAGTCTCATGTTGAAAAATCGAAAATTTTCAAAAAATGTTTTTTCTATCGAAAAATGTCAAATTTGATCATTTTTGGCTTATTTATACTTAGTCCAGTCATAACCGACCTCTATGTATACATTTAAACTTACTTAGATCAAAATTTCATTGTTTTGTATAGTCATGACTCTCATGTTGAAAAATCGAAAATTTTCAAAAAATGTTTTTTCTATCGAAAATGTCAAATTTGATCATTTTTTGCTTATTTATTCTTAGTCCAGTTATAAAGGACCTCTATGTTTACATTTGGACTAACTTGGATCAAAATTTCAATGATTTGTATAGTCATGACATTCTAGTTGTAAAATCGGAAATTTTCAAAAAATGTTTTTTCTATCGAAAAATGTCAACTTTGATCATTTTTGGCTTATTTATACTTAGTCCAGTCATAAACGACCTCTATGTATACATTTTGACTTACTTGGATCAAAATTTCAATGATTTGTATAGTCATGACTCTCATGTTGAAAAATCGAAAATTTTCAAAAAATGTTTTTTCTATCGAAAAATGTCAAATTTGATCATTTTTGGCTTATTTATACTTAGTCCAGTCATAAACGACCTCTATGTATACATTTTGACTTACTTGGATCAAAATTTCATTGTTTTGTATAGTCATGACTCTCATGTTGAAAAATCGAAAGTTTTCAAAAAATGTTTTTTCTATCGAAAATGTCAAATTTGATCATTTTTGGCTTATTTATACTTAGTCCAGTCATAAACTACCTCTATGTATACATTTTGACTTACTTGTATCAAAATTTCAATGATTTGTAAAGTCATGACATTCTAATTATAAAATCGGAAATTTTCAAAAAATGTTTTTTCTATCGAAAAATGTATAATTTGACCATTTTTGGCTTATTTATACTTAGTCCAGTCATAAACGAACTCTATGTATAAATTTTGACTTACTTGGATCAAAATTTCAATGATTTGTGTATTTATGACTCTCATGTTGAAAAATCGGAAATTTTCAAAAAATGTTTTTTCTATCGAAAAATGTCAAATTTGATCATTTTTGGCTTATTTATACTTAGTCCAGTCATAAAGGACCTCTATGTATACATTTTGACTTACTTGGATCAAAATTTCAATGATTTGTATAGTCATGACATTCTAGTTGTAAAATCGGATATTTTCAAAAAATGTTTTTTCTATCGAAAAATGTCAAATTTGATCATTTTTGGTTTATTTATACTTAGTCCAGTCATAAAGGACCTCTATTTATACATTTTGACTTACTTGGATCAAAATTTCAATGATTTGTAAAGTCATGAGTCTCATGTTGAAAAATCGAAAATTTTCAAAAATGTTTTTTCTATCGAAAATGTCAAATTTGATCATTTTTGGCTTATATATACTTAGTCCAGTCATGAAGGACCTCTATGTATACATTTTGACTTACTTGTATCAAAATTTCAATGATTTGTATAGTCATGACATTCTAGTTGTAAAATCGGAAATTTTCAAAAAATGTTTTTTCTATCGAAAAATGTCAAATTTGACCATTTTTGGCTTATTTATACTTAGTCCAGTCATAAACGAACTCTATGTATACATTTTGACTTACTTGGATCAAAATTTCAATGATTTGTAAAGTCATGACATTCTAGTTGTAAAATCGGAAATTTTCAAAAAATGTTTTTTCTATCGAAAAATGTCAAATTTGATCATTTTTGGCTTATTTATACTTATTCCAGTCATAAACGACCTCTATGTATACATTTAGACTTACTTGGATCAAAATTTCAATGATTTGTAAAGTCATGAGTCTCATGTTGAAAAATCGAAAATTTTCAAAAAATGTTTTTTCTATCGAAAAATGTCAAATTTGACCATTTTTGGCTTATTTATACTTAGTCCAGTCATAAACGAACTCTATGTATACATTTTGACTTACTTGGATAAAAATTTCAATGATTTGTATAGTCATGACATTCTAGTTGTAAAATCGGAAATTTTCAAAAAATGTTTTTTCTATCGAAAAATGTGAAATTTGATCATTTTTGGCTTATTTATGCTTAGTCCAGTCATAAACGACCTCTATGTATACATTTTGACTTACTTGGATCAAAATTTCATTGTTTTGTATAGTCATGACTCTCATGTTGGAAAATCGAAAATTTTCAAAAAATGTTTTTTCTATCGAAAATGTCAAATTTGATCATTTTTGGCTTATTTATACTTAGTCCAGTCATAAAGGACCTCTATGTATTTATTTTGACTTACTTGTATCAAAATTTCAATGATTTGTATAGTCATGACCAGGGCCGGATTTAAATTTCTGCCGCCCTGGGGCACTTTAGAAAATGCCGCCCTATGACTGAAATTTTATTTTAATACTTTTGATATCTTATTTTTTTTTAAATAGAATAACTAATTAATTGCAGAAAATTTATTATGTATTACATATTATTTATTACTGTTCTTTTAAATTAAAATTAATTAGTATTATTTGATAATTCTCCAATTTTAGGAAAATTCATTGATCAATTAAAGTTTCTGTTATCAAAAAGACATACATAATTTGAAAATATTTTTAATTCTTCAAAAAAAGTATATTAATTTATCAATTCCAGAAAATAAAAATATCAAATTTTATTTTTGCAAACCTTTATGGAAATAAATTAATTAAACTATTTTAATCGTTTTCACTTAAATTTCCCATATTATAATATACAAAATTTTGATTTGATACATAATGCATAAATTATATTTCTTGAAAAATAAAATGTTTATTTAAAAGAATTAGTTAATTATATATTGTATAGAAAATATTTTCTCACACTCCAAATTTTGCCGCCCTAGAAAATTTGCCGCCCTGGGCACTAGCCCCGATTGCCCCTAGTGTAAATCCACCACTGGTCATGACATTCTAGTTATAAAATCGGAAATTTTCAAAAAATGTTTTTTCTATCGAAAAATGTATAATTTGACCATTTTTGGCTTATTTATACTTAGTCCAGTCATAAACGAACTCTATGTATAAATTTTGACTTACTTGGATCAAAATTTCAATGATTTGTATATTTATGACTCTCATGTTGAAAAATCGGAAATTTTCAAAAAATGTTTTTTCTATCGAAAAATGTCAAATTTGATCATTTTTGGCTTATTTATACTTAGTCCAGTCATAAAGGACCTCTATGTATACATTTTGACTTACTTGGATCAAAATTTCAATGATTTGTATAGTCATGACATTCTAGTTGTAAAATCGGAAATTTTCAAAAAATGTTTTTTTCTATCGAAAAATGTCAAATTTGATCATTTTTGGCTTATTTATACTTAGTCCAGTCATAAAGGACCTCTATGTATACATTTTGACTTACTTGGATCAAAATTTCAATGATTTGTAAAGTCATGAGTCTCATGTTGAAAAATCGAAAATTTTCAAAAATGTTTTTTCTATCGAACATGTCAAATTTGATCATTTTTGGCTTATTTATACTTAGTCCAGTCATGAAGGACCTCTATGTATACATTTTGACCTACTTGTATCAAAATTTCAATGATTTGTATAGTCATGACATTCTAGTTATAAAATCGGAAATTTTCAAAAAATGTTTTTTCTATCGAAAAATGTATAATTTGACCATTTTTGGCTTATTTATACTTAGTCCAGTCATAAACGAACTCTATGTATACATTTTGACTTACTTGGATAAAAATTTCAATGATTTGTATAGTCATGACATTCTAGTTGTAAAATCGGAAATTTTCAAAAAATGTTTTTTCTATCGAAAAATGTCAAATTTGACCATTTTTGGCTTATTTATACTTAGTCCAGTCATAAACGAACTCTATGTATACATTTTGACTTACTTGGATAAAAATTTCAATGATTTGTATAGTCATGACATTCTAGTTGTAAAATCGGAAATTTTCAAAAAATGTTTTTTCTATCGAAAAATGTCAAATTTGATCATTTTTGGCTTATTTATACTTAGTCCAGTCATAAACGACCTCTTTGTATACATTTTGACTTACTTGGATCAAAATTTCAATGATTTGTATAGTCATGACTCTCATGTTGAAAAAACGAAAATTTTCAAAAAATGTTTTTTCTATCGAAAAATGTCAAATTTGATCATTTTTGGCTTATTTATACTTAGTCCAGTCATAAACGACCTCTATGTATACATTTTGACTTTCTTGGATCAAAATTTCAATGATTTGTATAGGCATGACATTCTAGTTGTAAAATCGGAAATTTTCAAAAAATGTTTTTTCTATCGAAAAATGTCAAATTTGACCATTTTTGGCTTATTTATACTTAGTTCAGTCATAAGCGAACTCTATGTATACATTTTGACTTACTTGGATCAAAATTTCAATGATTTCTATAGTCATGACATTCTAGTTGTAAAATCGGAAATTTTCAAAAAATGTTTTTTCTATCGAAAAATGTCAAATTTGATCATTTTTGGCTTATTTATACTTAGTCCAGTCATAAAGGACCTCTATGTATACATTTTGACTTACTTGGATCAAAATTTCAATGATTTGTATAGTCATGACATTCTAGTTGTAAAATCGGAAATTTTCGAAAAATCTTTTTTCTATCGAAAAATGTCAAATTCGATCATTTTTGGCTTATTTATACTTAGTCCAGTCATAAACGAGCTCTATGTATACATTTTGACTTACTTGGATCAAAATTTCATTGTTTTGTATAGTCATGACTTTCATGTTGAAAAATCGAAAATTTTCAAAAAATGTTTTTTCTATCGAAAATGTCCAATTTGATCATTTTTTGCTTATTTATACTTAGTCCAGTCATAAAGGACCTCTATGTATACATTTGGACTAACTTGGATCAAAATTTCAATGATTTGTATAGTCATGACATTCTAGTTGTAAAATCGGAAATTTTCAAAAAATGTTTTTTCTATCGAAAAATGTCAAATTTGATCATTTTTGGCTTATTAATACATAGTCCAGTCATAAAGGACCTCTATGTATACATTTTGACTTACTTGGATCAAAATTTCAATGATTTGTATAGTCATGAGTCTCATGTTGAAAAATCGAAAATTTTCAAAAAATGTTTTTTCTATCGAAAAATGTCAAATTTGATCATTTTTGGCTTATTTATACTTAGTCCAGTCATAAACGACCTCTATGTATACATTTTGACTTACTTGGATCAAAATTTCATTGTTTTGTATAGACATGACTCTCATGTTGTAAAATCGGAAATTTTCAAAAAATGTTTTTTCTATCGAAAAATGTCAAATTTGATCATTTTTGGCTTATTTATACTTATTCCAGTCATACACGACCTCTATGTATACATTTGGACTTACTTGGATCAAAATTTCAATGATTTGTAAAGTCATGAGTCTCATGTTGAAAAATCGAAAATTTTCAAAAAATGTTTTTTTCTATCGAAAAATGTCAAATTTGATCATTTTTGGCTTATTTATACTTAGTCCAGTCATAAAGGACCTCTATGTATACATTTTGACTTACTTGGATCAAAATTTTAATGATTTGTATAGTCATGACATTCTAGTTGTAAAATCGGAAATTTTCAAAAAATGTTTTTTCTATCGAAAAATGTCAACTTTGATCATTTTTGGCTTATTTATACTTAGTTCAGTCATAAACGACCTCTATGTATACATTTTGACTTACTTGGATCAAAATTTCAATTTGTATAGTCATGACTCTCATGTTGAAAAATCGAAAATTTTCAAAAAATGTTTTTTCTATCGAAAAATGTCAAATTTGATCATTTTTGGCTTATTTATACTAAGTCCAGTCATAAACGACCTCTTTGTATACATTTTGACTTACTTGGATCAAAATTTCAATGATTTGTATAGTCATGTCTCTCATGTTGAAAAAACGAAAATTTTCATAAAATGTTTTTTCTATCGAAAAATGTCAAATTTGATCATTTTTGGCTTATTTATACTACGTCCAGTCATAAACGACCTCTATGTATACATTTTGACTTTCTTGGATCAAAATTTCAATGATTTGTATAGGCATGACATTCTAGTTGTAAAATCGGAAATTTTCAAAAAATGTTTTTTCTATCGAAAAATGTCAAATTTGACCATTTTTAGCTTATTTATACTTAGTACAGTCATAAGCGAACTCTATGTATACATTTTGACTTACTTGGATCAAAATTACAATGATTTGTATAGTCATGACATTCTAGTTGTAAAATCGGAAATTTTCAAAAAATGTTTTTTCTATCGAAAAATGTCAAATTTGATCATTTTTGGCTTATTTATACTTAGTCCAGTCATAAAGGACCTCTATGTATACATTTTGACTTACTTGGATCAAAATTTCAATGATTTGTATAGTCATGACATTCTAGTTGTAAAATCGGAAATTTTCAAAAAATCTTTTTTCTATCGAAAAATGTCAAATTCGATCATTTTTGGCTTATTTATACTTAGTCCAGTCATAAACGAGCTCTATGTATACATTTTGACTTACTTGGATCAAAATTTCATTGTTTTGTATAGTCATGACTTTCATGTTGAAAAATCGAAAATTTTCAAAAAATGTTTTTTCTATCGAAAATGTCCAATTTGATCATTTTTTGCTTATTTATACTTAGTCCAGTCATAAAGGACCTCTATGTATACATTTTGACTTACTTGGATCAAAATTTCAATGATTTGTATAGTCATGACATTCTAGTTGTAAAATCGGAAATTTTCAAAAAATGTTTTTTCTATCGAAAAATGTCAACTTTGATCATTTTTGGCTTATTTATACTTAGTTCAGTCATAAACGACCTCTATGTATACATTTTGACTTACTTGGATCAAAATTTCAATGATTTGTATAGTCATGACTCTCATGTTGAAAAATCGAAAATTTTCAAAAAATGTTTTTTTCTATCGAAAAATGTCAAATTTGATCATTTTTGGCTTATTTATACTTAGTCCAGTCATAAACGACCTCTATGTATACATTTTCACTTACTTGGATCAAAATTTCTATGATTTGTATAGTCATGACATTCTAATTGTAAAATCGGAAATTTTCAAAAAATATTTTTTCTATCGAAAAATGTCAAATTTGATCATTTTTGGCTTATTTATACTTAGTCCAGTCATAAACGACCTCTATGTATACATTTTGGCTTATTTATACTTAGTCCAGTCATAAAGAACCTCTATGTATACGTTTTGACTTACTTGGATCTAAAATTCAATGATTTGTATAGTCATGACATTCTAGTTGTAAAATCGGAAATTTTAAAAAAATGTTTTTTCTATCGAAAAATGTCAAATTTGATCATTTTTGGCTTATTTATACTTAGTCCAGTCATAAAGGACCTCTATGTATACATTTTCACTTACTTGGATCAAAATTTCAATGATTTGTATAGTCATGATATTCTAGTTGTAAAATCGGAAATTTTCAAAAAATGTTTTTTCTATCGAAAAATGTCAACTTTGATCATTTTTGGCTTATTTATACTTAGTTCAGTCATAAACGACCTCTATGTATACATTTTGACTTACTTGGATCAAAATTTCAATGATTTGTATAGTCATGACTCTCATGTTGAAAAATCGAAAATTTTCAAAAAATGTTTTTTTCTATCGAAAAATGTCAAATTTGATCATTTTTGGCTTATTTATACTTAGTCCAGTCATAAAGGACCTCTATGTATACATTTTGACTTACTTGGATCAAAATTTCAATGATTTGTATAGTCATGACATTCTAGTTGTAAAATCGGAAATTTTCAAAAAATCTTTTTTTCTATCGAAAAATGTCAAATTCGATCATTTTTGGCTTATTTATACTTAGTCCAGTCATAAACGAGCTCTATGTATACATTTTGACTTACTTGGATCAAAATTTCATTGTTTTGTATAGTCATGACTTTCATGTTGAAAAATCGAAAATTTTCAAAAAATGTTTTTTCTATCGAAAATGTCCAATTTGAACATTTTTTGCTTATTTATACTTAGTCCAGTCATTAAGGACCTCTGTGTTTACATTTTGACTTACTTGGATCAAAATTTCAATGATTTGTATAGTCATGAGTCTCATGTTGAAAAATCGAAAATTTTCAAAAAATGTTTTTTCTATCGAAAAATGTCAAATTTGATCATTTTTGGCTTATTTATACTTAGTCCAGTCATAAACGACCTCTATGTATACATTTTGACTTACTTGGATCAAAATTTCATTGTTTTGTATAGTCATGACTCTCATGTTGTAAAATCGGAAATTTTCAAAAAATGTTTTTTCTATCGAAAAATGTCAAATTTGATCATTTTTGGCTTATTTATACTTATTCCAGTCATACACGACCTCTATGTATACATTTGGACTTACTTGGATCAAAATTTCAATGATTTGTAAAGTCATGAGTCTCATGTTGAAAAATCGAAAATTTTCAAAAAATGTTTTTTCTATCGAAAAATGTCAAATTTGATCATTTTTGGCTTATTTATACTTAGTCCAGTCATAAAGGACCTCTATGTATACATTTTGACTTACTTGGATCAAAATTTCAATGATTTGTATAGTCATGACATTCTAGTTGTAAAATCGGAAATTTTCAAAAAATGTTTTTTCTATCGAAAAATGTCAACTTTGATCATTTTTGGCTTATTTATACTTAGTTCAGTCATAAACGACCTCTATGTATACATTTTGATTTACTTGGATCAAAATTTCAATGATTTGTATAGTCATGACTCTCATGTTGAAAAATCGAAAATTTTCAAAAAATGTTTTTTCTATCGAAAAATGTCAAATTTGATCATTTTTGGCTTATTTATACTTAGTCTAGTCATACACGACCTCTATGTATACATTTGGACTTACTTGGATCAAAATTTCAATGATTTGTAAAGTCATGAGTCTCATGTTGAAAAATCGAAAATTTTCAAAAAATGTTTTTTCTATCGAAAAATGTCAAATTTGATCATTTTTGGCTTATTTATACTTAGTCCAGTCATAAAGGACCTCTATGTATACATTTTGACTTACTTGGATCAAAATTTTAATGATTTGTATAGTCATGACATTCTAGTTGTAAAATCGGAAATTTTCAAAAAATGTTTTTTCTATCGAAAAATGTCAACTTTGATCATTTTTGGCTTATTTATACTTAGTTCAGTCATAAACGACCTCTATGTATACATTTTGACTTACTTGGATCAAAATTTCAATTTGTATAGTCATGACTCTCATGTTGAAAAATCGAAAATTTTCAAAAAATGTTTTTTCTATCGAAAAATGTCAAATTTGATCATTTTTGGCTTATTTATACTAAGTCCAGTCATAAACGACCTCTTTGTATACATTTTGACTTACTTGGATCAAAATTTCAATGGTTTGTATAGTCATGTCTCTCATGTTGAAAAAACGAAAATTTTCATAAAATGTTTTTTCTATCGAAAAATGTCAAATTTGATCATTTTTGGCTTATTTATACTACGTCCAGTCATAAACGACCTCTATGTATACATTTTGACTTTCTTGGATCAAAATTTCAATGATTTGTATAGGCATGACATTCTAGTTGTAAAATCGGAAATTTTCAAAAAATGTTTTTTCTATCGAAAAATGTCAAATTTGACCATTTTTAGCTTATTTATACTTAGTACAGTCATAAGCGAACTCTATGTATACATTTTGACTTACTTGGATCAAAATTACAATGATTTGTATAGTCATGACATTCTAGTTGTAAAATCGGAAATTTTCAAAAAATGTTTTTTTCTATCGAAAAATGTCAAATTTGATCATTTTTGGCTTATTTATACTTAGTCCAGTCATAAAGGACCTCTATGTATACATTTTGACTTACTTGGATCAAAATTTCAATGATTTGTATAGTCATGACATTCTAGTTGTAAAATCGGAAATTTTCAAAAAATCTTTTTTCTATCGAAAAATGTCAAATTCGATCATTTTTGGCTTATTTATACTTAGTCCAGTCATAAACGAGCTCTATGTATACATTTTGACTTACTTGGATCAAAATTTCATTGTTTTGTATAGTCATGACTTTCATGTTGAAAAATCGAAAATTTTCAAAAAATGTTTTTTCTATCGAAAATGTCCAATTTGATCATTTTTTGCTTATTTATACTTAGTCCAGTCATAAAGGACCTCTATGTATACATTTTGACTTACTTGGATCAAAATTTCAATGATTTGTATAGTCATGACATTCTAGTTGTAAAATCGGAAATTTTCAAAAAATGTTTTTTCTATCGAAAAATGTCAACTTTGATCATTTTTGGCTTATTTATACTTAGTTCAGTCATAAACGACCTCTATGTATACATTTTGACTTACTTGGATCAAAATTTCAATGATTTGTATAGTCATGACTCTCATGTTGAAAAATCGAAAATTTTCAAAAAATGTTTTTTCTATCGAAAAATGTCAAATTTGATCATTTTTGGCTTATTTATACTTAGTCCAGTCATAAACGACCTCTATGTATACATTTTCACTTACTTGGATCAAAATTTCTATGATTTGTATAGTCATGACATTCTAATTGTAAAATCGGAAATTTTCAAAAAATATTTTTTCTATCGAAAAATGTCAAATTTGATCATTTTTTGCTTATTTATACTTAGTCCAGTCATAAAGGTCCTCTATGTATACATTTTGGCTTATTTATACTTAGTCCAGTCATAAAGAACCTCTATGTATACGTTTTGACTTACTTGGATCTAAAATTCAATGATTTGTATAGTCATGACATTCTAGTTGTAAAATCGGAAATTTTAAAAAAATGTTTTTTCTATCGAAAAATGTCAAATTTGATCATTTTTGGCTTATTTATACTTAGTCCAGTCATAAAGGACCTCTATGTATACATTTTCACTTACTTGGATCAAAATTTCAATGATTTGTATAGTCATGATATTCTAGTTGTAAAATCGGAAATTTTCAAAAAATGTTTTTTCTATCGAAAAATGTCAACTTTGATCATTTTTGGCTTATTTATACTTAGTTCAGTCATAAACGACCTCTATGTATACATTTTGACTTACTTGGATCAAAATTTCAATGATTTGTATAGTCATGACTCTCATGTTGAAAAATCGAAAATTTTCAAAAAATGTTTTTTCTATCGAAAAATGTCAAATTTGATCATTTTTGGCTTATTTATACTTAGTCCAGTCATAAAGGACCTCTATGTATACATTTTGACTTACTTGGATCAAAATTTCAATGATTTGTATAGTCATGACATTCTAGTTGTAAAATCGGAAATTTTCAAAAAATCTTTTTTCTATCGAAAAATGTCAAATTCGATCATTTTTGGCTTATTTATACTTAGTCCAGTCATAAACGAGCTCTATGTATACATTTTGACTTACTTGGATCAAAATTTCATTGTTTTGTATAGTCATGACTTTCATGTTGAAAAATCGAAAATTTTCAAAAAATGTTTTTTCTATCGAAAATGTCCAATTTGAACATTTTTTGCTTATTTATACTTAGTCCAGTCATTAAGGACCTCTGTGTTTACATTTTGACTTACTTGGATCAAAATTTCAATGATTTGTATAGTCATGAGTCTCATGTTGAAAAATCGAAAATTTTCAAAAAATGTTTTTTCTATCGAAAAATGTCAAATTTGATCATTTTTGGCTTATTTATACTTAGTCCAGTCATAAACGACCTCTATGTATACATTTTGACTTACTTGGATCAAAATTTCATTGTTTTGTATAGTCATGACTCTCATGTTGTAAAATCGGAAATTTTCAAAAAATGTTTTTTCTATCGAAAAATGTCAAATTTGATCATTTTTGGCTTATTTATACTTATTCCAGTCATACACGACCTCTATGTATACATTTGGACTTACTTGGATCAAAATTTCAATGATTTGTAAAGTCATGAGTCTCATGTTGAAAAATCGAAAATTTTCAAAAAATGTTTTTTCTATCGAAAAATGTCAAATTTGATCATTTTTGGCTTATTTATACTTAGTCCAGTCATAAAGGACCTCTATGTATACATTTTGACTTACTTGGATCAAAATTTCAATGATTTGTATAGTCATGACATTCTAGTTGTAAAATCGGAAATTTTCAAAAAATGTTTTTTCTATCGAAAAATGTCAACTTTGATCATTTTTGGCTTATTTATACTTAGTTCAGTCATAAACGACCTCTATGTATACATTTTGATTTACTTGGATCAAAATTTCAATGATTTGTATAGTCATGACTCTCATGTTGAAAAATCGAAAATTTTCAAAAAATGTTTTTTTCTATCGAAAAATGTCAAATTTGATCATTTTTGGCTTATTTATACTTAGTCTAGTCATAAAGGACCTCTATGTATACATTTTGACTTACTTGGATCAAAATTTCTATGATTTGTATAGTCATGACATTCTAATTGTAAAATCGGAAATTTTCAAAAAATATTTTTTCTATCGAAAAATGTCAAATTTGATCATTTTTTGCTTATTTATACTTAGTGCAGTCATAAAGGTCCTCTATGTATACATTTTAGCTTATTTATACTTAGTCCAGTCATAAAGAACCTCTATGTATACGTTTTGACTTACTTGGATCTAAAATTCAATGATTTGTATAGTCATGACATTCTAGTTGTAAAATCGGAAATTTTAAAAAAATGTTTTTTCTATCGAAAAATGTCAAATTTGATCATTTTTGGCTTATTTATACTTAGTCCAGTCATAAAGGACCTCTATGTATACATTTTGACTTACTTGGATCAAAATTTCAATGATTTGTATAGTCATGATATTCTAGTTGTAAAATCGGAAATTTTCAAAAAATGTTTTTTCTATCGAAAAATGTCAAATTTGATCATTTTTGGCTTATTTAAACTTAGTCCAGTCATAAACGACCTCTATGTATACATTTTGACTTACTGGGATCAAAATTTCATTGTTTTGTATAGTCATGACTCTCATGTTGAAAAATCGAAAATTTTCAAAAAATGTTTTTTCTTTCGAAAATGTCAAATTTGATCATTTTTGGCTTATTTATACTTAGTCCAGTCATAAAGGACCTCTATGTATACATTTTGACTTACTTGTATCAAAATTTCAATGATTTGTATAGTCATGACATTCTAGTTGTAAAATCGGAAATTTTCAAAAAATGTTTTTTCTGTCGAAAAATGTCAAATTTGACCATTTTTGGCTTATTGATACTTAGTCCAGTCATAAACGACCTCTATGTATACATTTTGACTTACTTGGATCAAAATTTCATTGTTTTGTATAGTCATGACTCTCATGTTGTAAAATCGGAAATTTTCAAAAAATGTTTTTTCTATCGAAAAATGTCAAATTTGATCATTTTTGGCTTATTTATACTTATTCCAGTCATACACGACCTCTATGTATACATTTGGACTTACTTGGATCAAAATTTCAATGATTTGTAAAGTCATGAGTCTCATGTTGAAAAATCGAAAATTTTCAAAAAATGTTTTTTCTATCGAAAAATGTCAAATTTGATCATTTTGGCTTATTTATACTTAGTCCAGTCATAAAGGACCTCTATGTATACATTTTGACTTACTTGGATCAAAATTTCAATGATTTGTATAGTCATGACATTCTAGTTGTAAAATCGGAAATTTTCAAAAAATGTTTTTTCTATCGAAAAATGTCAACTTTGATCATTTTTGGCTTATTTATACTTAGTTCAGTCATAAACGACCTCTATGTATACATTTTGACTTACTTGGATCAAAATTTCAATGATTTGTATAGTCATGACTCTCATGTTGAAAAATCGAAAATTTTCAAAAAATGTTTTTTCTATCGAAAAATGTCAAATTTGATCATTTTTGGCTTATTTATACTTAGTCCAGTCATAAAGGACCTCTATGTATACATTTTGACTTACTTGGATCAAATTTCTATGATTTGTATAGTCATGACATTCTAATTGTAAAATCGGAAATTTTCAAAAAATGTTTTTTCTATCGAAAAATGTCAAATTTGATCATTTTTTGCTTATTTATACTTAGTGCAGTCATAAAGGTCCTCTATGTATACATTTTGGCTTATTTATACTTAGTCCAGTCATAAAGAACCTCTATGTATACGTTTTGACTTACTTGGATCTAAAATTCAATGATTTGTATAGTCATGACATTCTAGTTGTAAAATCGGAAATTTTAAAAAAATGTTTTTTTCTATCGAAAAATGTCAAATTTGATCATTTTTGGCTTATTTATACTTAGTCCAGTCATAAAGTACCTCTATGTATACATTTTGACTTACTTGGATCAAAATTTCAATGATTTGTATAGTCATGATATTCTAGTTGTAAAATCGGAAATTTTCAAAAAATGCTTTTTCTATCGAAAAATGTCAAATTTGATCATTTT
>NW_025408290.1:0-20364 GCF_905475395.1 Chrysoperla carnea
GTTTATGACTGGACTAAGTATAAATAAGCCAAAAATGATCAAATTTGACATTTTTCGATAGAAAAAACATTTTTTGAAAATATTCGATTTTTCAACAAGAGAGTCATGACTATACAAATCATTGAAATTTTGATCCAAATAAGTCAAAATGTATACATAGAGGTCGTTTATGACTGGACTAAGTATAAATAAGCCAAAAATGATCAAATTTGACATTTTTCGATAGAAAAAACATTTTTTAAAAATTTTCGATTTTTCAACAAGAGACTCATGCCTATACAAATCATTGCAATTTTGATCCAAATAAGTCAAAATGTATACATAGAGGTCGTTTATGACTGGACTAAGTATAAATAAGCCAAAAATGATCAAATTTGACATTTTTCGATAGAAAAAACATTGTTTATAAATTTTCGATTTTTCAACAACAGAATCATGCCTATACAAATCATTGCAATTTTGATCCAAATAAGTCAAAATGTATACATAGAAGTCGTTTATGACTGGACTAAGTATAAATAACCCAAAAATGATCAAATTTGACATTTTTCGATAGAAAAAACATTTTTTGAAAATTTTCGATTTTTCAACAAGAGAGTCATGACTATACGAATCATTGAAATTTGATCCAAATAAGTCAAAATGTATACATTGAGGTCGTTTATGACTGGACTAAGTATAAATAAGCCAAAAATGATCAAATTTGACATTTTTCGATAGAAAAAACATTTTTTAAAAATTTTCGATTTTTCAACAAGAGACTCATGACTATACAAATCATTGCAATTTTGATCCAAATAAGTCAAAATGTATACATTGAGGTCGTTTTTGACTGGACTAAGTATCAATAAGCCAAAAATGATCAAAGTTGACATTATTCGATAGAAAAAACATTTTTTGAAAATTTTCGATTTTCAACAAGAGGGTCATGACTATACAAATCATTGCAATTATGATCCAAATAAGTCCAAATGTATACATAGAGGTCGTTTATGACTGGACTAAGTATAAATAAGCCAAAAATGATCAAATTTGACATTTTTCGATAAGAAAAACATTTTTTGAAAATTTTCGATTTTTCAACAAGAGAGTCATGACTGTACAAATCAATGAAATTTTGATCCAAATAAGTCAAAATGTATACATAGAGGTCGTTTATGACTGGACTAAGTATAAATAGGCCAAAAATGATCAAATTTGACATTTTTCGATAGAAAAAACATTTTTTGAAAATTTTCGATTTTTCAACAAGAGACTCATGACTATACAAATCATTGCAATTTTGATCCAAATAAGTCAAAATGTATACATAGAGGTCGTTTATGACTGGACTTAGTATAAATAACCCAAAAATGATCAAATTTGACATTTTTCGATAGAAAAAACATTTTTTGAAAATTTTCGATTTTTCAACAAGAGAGTCATGACTATACAAATCATTGCAATTTTGATCCAAATAAGTCAAAATGTATACATAGAGGTCGTTTATGACTGGACTAAGTATAAAAAAGCCAAAAATGATCAAATTTGACATTTTTCGCTAGAAAAAATATTTTTTGAAAATTTTCGATTTTTCAACAAGAGACTCATGACTATACAAATCATTGAAATTTTGATCAAAATAAGTCAAACTGTATACATTGAGGTTGTTTATGACTGGACTAAGTATAAATAAGCCAAAAATGATCAAATTTGACATTTTTCGATAGGAAAAACATTTTTTGAAAATTTTCGATTTTTCAACAAGAGACTCATGACTATACAAATCATTGCAATTTTGATCCATATAAGTCAAAATGTATACATAGAGGTCGTTTATGACTGGACTAAGTATAAACAAGCCAAAAATGATCAAATTTGACATTTTTCGATAGAAAAAACATTTTTGAAAACTTTCGATTTTTCAACAAGAGAGTCATGACTATACAAATCATTGAAATTTTGATTTAAATAAGTCAAAATGTATACATTGAGGTTGTTTATGACTGGACTAAGTATAAATAAGCCAAAAATGATCAAATTTGACATTTTTCCATAGGAAAAACATTTTTTGAAAATTTTCGATTTTTCAACAAGAGACTCCTGACTATACAAATCATTGAAATTTTGATCCAAATAAGTCAAAATGTATACATAGAGGTCGTTTATGACTGGACTAAGTATAAACAAGCCAAAAATGATCAAATTTGACATTTTTCGATAGAAAAAATATTTTTTGAAAATTTTCGATTTTTCAACAAGAGACTCATGATATACAAATCATTGAAATTTTGATTGCAATAAGTCAAAATGTATACAGAGAGGTCGTTTATGACTGGACTAAGTATAAATAAGCCAAAAATGATCAAATTTGACATTTTTCGATAGAAAAAAACATTTTTTTAAATTTTAGATTTTTCAACAAGAGACTCATGACTATACAAATCATTGCAATTTTGATCCAAATAAGTCAAAATGTATACATAGAGGTCGTTTTTGACTGGACTAAGTATCAATAAGCCAAAAATGATCAAAGTTGACATTATTCGATAGAAAAAACATTTTTGAAAATTTTCGATTTTCAACAAGAGGGTCATGACTATACAAATCATTGCAATTATGATCCAAATAAGTCCAAATGTATACATAGAGGTCGTTTATGACTGGACTAAGTATAAATAAGCCAAAAATGATCAAATTTGACATTTTTCGATAAGAAAAACATTTTTTGAAAATTTTCGATTTTTCAACAAGAGAGTCATGACTGTACAAATCAATGAAATTTTGATCCAAATAAGTCAAAATGTATACATAGAGGTCGTTTATGACTGGACTAAGTATAAATAAGCCAAAAATGATCAAATTTGACATTTTTCGATAGAAAAAACATTTTTTGAAAATTTTCGATTTTTCAACAAGAGACTCATGACTATACAAATCATTGCAATTTTGATCCAAATAAGTCAAAATGTATACATAGAGGTCGTTTATGACTGGACTTAGTATAAATAACCCAAAAATGATCAAATTTGACATTTTTCGATAGAAAAAACATTTTTTGAAAATTTTCGATTTTTCAACAAGAGAGTCATGACTATACAAATCATTGCAATTTTGATCCAAATAAGTCAAAATGTATACATAGAGGTCGTTTATGACTGGACTAAGTATAAAAAAGCCAAAAATGATCAAATTTGACATTTTTCGCTAGAAAAAATATTTTTTGAAAATTTTCGATTTTTCAACAAGAGACTCATGACTATACAAATCATTGAAATTTTGATCAAAATAAGTCAAACTGTATACATTGAGGTTGTTTATGACTGGACTAAGTATAAATAAGCCAAAAATGATCAATTTTGACATTTTTCGATAGGAAAAACATTTTTTGAAAATTTTCGATTTTTCAACAAGAGACTCATGACTATACAAATCATTGCAATTTTGATCCATATAAGTCAAAATGTATACATAGAGGTCGTTTATGACTGGACTAAGTATAAACAAGCCAAAAATGATCAAATTTGACATTTTTCGATAGAAAAAACATTTTTTGAAAACTTTCGATTTTTCAACAAGAGAGTCATGACTATACAAATCATTGAAATTTTGATTTAAATAAGTCAAAATGTATACATTGAGGTTGTTTATGACTGGACTAAGTATAAATAAGCCAAAAATGATCAAATTTGACATTTTTCCATAGGAAAAACATTTTTTGAAAATTTTCGATTTTTCAACAAGAGACTCATGACTATACAAATCATTGAAATTTTGATCCAAATAAGTCAAAATGTATACATAGAGGTCGTTTATGACTGGACTAAGTATAAACAAGCCAAAAATGATCAAATTTGACATTTTTCGATAGAAAAAATATTTTTTGAAAATTTTCGATTTTTCAACAAGAGACTCATGATATACAAATCATTGAAATTTTGATTGCAATAAGTCAAAATGTATACAGAGAGGTCGTTTATGACTGGACTAAGTATAAATAAGCCAAAAATGATCAAAGTTGACATTATTCGATAGAAAAAACCTTTTTGAAAATTTTCGATTTTTCAACAAGAGACTCATGACTATACAAATCATTGAAATTTTGATCCAAATAAGTCAAAATGTATACATAGAGGTCGTTTATGACTGGACTAAGTATAAATAAGCCAAAAATGATCAAATTTAACATTTTTCGATAGAAAAAACATTTTTTGAAAATTTTCGATTTTTCAACAAGAGAGTCATGACTATACAAATCATTGCAATTTTGTTCCAAATAAGTCAAAATGTATACATAGAGGTCGTTTATGACTGGACTAAGTATAAATAAGCAAAAATTATCAAATTTGACATTTTTCGATAGAAAAAACATTGTTTAAAAATTTTCGATTTTTCAACAAGAGACTCATGCCTATACAAATCATAGCAATTTTGATCCAAATAAGTCAAAATGTATACATAGTGGTCGTTTATGACTGGACTAAGTATAAATAAGCCAAAAATGATCAAATTTGACATTATTCGATAGAAAAAACCTTTTTGAAAATTTGCGATTTTTCAACAAGAGACTCATGACTATACAAATCATTGAAATTTTGATCCAAATAAGTCAAAATGTATACATAGAGGTCGTTTATGACTGGACTAAGTATAAATAAGCCAAAAATGATGAAATTTGACATTTTGCGATAGAAAAAACATTTTTTGAAAATTTTCGATTTTTCAACAAGAGAGTCATGACTATACAAATCATTGCAATTTTGATCCAAATAAGTCAAAATGTATACATAGAGGTCATTTATGACTGGACTAAGTATAAATAAGCAAAAATTATCAAATTTGACATTTTTCGATAGAAAAAACATTGTTTAAAAATTTTCGATTTTTCAACAAGAGACTCATGCCTATACAAATCATTGCAATTTTGATCCAAATAAGTCAAAATGTATTCATAGAAGTCGTTTATGACTGGACTAAGTATAAATAAGCCAAAAATGATCAAATTTGACATTTTTCGATAGAAAAAACATTTTTTGAAAATGTTCGATTTTTCAACAAGAGACTCATGACTATACATATCATTGCAATTTTGATCCAAATAAGTCAAAATGTATACATATATATATATTGAGGTTGTTTATGACTGGACTAAGTATAAATAAGTATAAAATGATCAAATTTGACATTTTTCGATAGAAAAGACATTTTTTGAAAATTTTCGATTTTTCAACAAGAGACTCATGCTTATACAAATCATTGCAATTTTGATCCAAATAAGTCAAAATGTATACATAGAGGTCGTTTATGACTGGACTAAGTATAAATAAGCCAAAAATGATCAAATTTGACATTTTGCGATAGAAAAAACATTTTTTGAAAATTTGCGATTTTTCAACAAGAGACTCATGCCTATACAAATCATTGCAATTTTGATCCAAATAAGTCAATATGTATACATAGAGGTCGTTTATGACTGGACTAAGTATAAACAAGCCAAAAATGATCAAATTTGAAATTTTTCGATAGAAAAAACTTTTTTTGAAAATTTTCGATTTTTCAACAAGAGAGTCATGCCTATACAAATCATTGCAATTTTGATCCAAATAAGTCAAAATGTATACATTGAGGTTGTTTATGACTGGACTAAGTATAAATAAGCCAAAAATGATCAAATTTGACATTTTTCGATAGGAAAAACATTTTTGGAAAAATTTCGATTTTTCAACAAGAGAGTCATGACTATACAAATCATTGCAATTTTGATCCAAATAAGTCAAAATGTATACATAGAGGTCGTTTATGACTGGACTAAGTATAAATAAGCCAAAAATGATCAAATTTGACATTTTTCGATAGGAAAAACATTTTTTGAAAATTTTCGATTTTTCAACAAGAGACTCATGACTATACAAATCATTGAAATTTTGATCCAAATAAGTCAAAATGTATATAATGAGGTCGTTTATGACTGGACTAAGTATAAACAAGCCAAAAATGATAAAATTTGACATTTTTCGATAGAAAAAATATTTTTTGAAAATTTTCGATTTTTCAACAAGAGCCTCATGACTATACAAATCATTGAAATTTTGATCCAAATAAGTTAAAATGTATACATAGAGGTCGTTTATGACTGGACTAAGTATAAATAAGCCAAAAATGATCAAATTTGACATTTTTCGATAGAAAAAACATTTTTTGAAAATTTTCGATTTTTCAACAAGAGAGTCATGACTATACAAATCATAGAAATTTTGATCCAAATAAGTAAAAATGTATACATAGAGGTCGTTTATGACTGGACTAAGTATAAATAAGCCAAAAATGATCAAATTTGACATTTTTCGATAGGAAAAACATTTTTTGAAAATTTTCGATTTTTCAACAAGAGACTCATGACTATACAAATCATTGAAATTTTGATCCAAATAAGTCAAAATGTATATAATGAGGTCGTTTATGACTGGACTAAGTATAAACAAGCCAAAAATGATCAAATTTGACATTTTTCGATAGAAAAAATATTTTTTGAAAATTTTCGATTTTTCAACATGAGCCTCATGACTATACAAATCATTGAAATTTTGATCCAAATAAGTTAAAATGTATACATAGAGGTCGTTTATGACTGGACTAAGTATAAATAAGCCAAAAATGATCAAATTTGACATTTTTCGATAGAAAAAACATTTTTTGAAAATTTTCGATTTTTCAACAAGAGAGTCATGACTATACAAATCATAGAAATTTTGATCCAAATAAGTAAAAATGTATACATAGAGGTCGTTTATGACTGGACTAAGTATAAATAAGCCAAAAATGATCAAATTTGACATTTTTCGATAGAAAAAATATTTTTAGAAAATTTTCGATTTTTCAACAAGAGACTCATGACTATACAAATCATTGAAATTTTTATCCAAATAAGTCAAAATGTATACATAGAGGTCGTTTATGACCGGACTAAGTATAAAAAAGCCAAAAATGATCAAATTTGACATTATTCGATGGAAAAAATATTTTTTGAAAATTTTCGATTTTTAAACAAGAGAGTCATGACTATACAAATCATTACAGTTTTGATGCAAATAAGTCAAAATGTATACATAGAGGTCGTTTATGACTGGACTAAGTATAAATAACCCAAAAATGATCAAATTTGACATTTTTCGATAGAAAAAACATTTTTTGAAAATTTTCGATTTTTCAACAAGAGAGTCATGACTATACAAATCATTGAAATTTTGATCCAAATAAGTCAAAATGTATACATTGAGGTCGTTTATGACTGGACTAAGTATAACTAAGCCAAAAATGATCAAATTTGACATTTTTCGATAGAAAAAACATTTTTTAAAAATTTTCGATTTTTCAACAAGAGACTCATGACTATACAAATCATTGCAATTTTGATCCAAATAAGTCAAAATGTATACATAGAGGTCGTTTTTGACTGGACTAAGTATCAATAAGCCAAAAATGATCAAAGTTGACATTATTCGAAAGAAAAAACATTTTTTGAAAATTTTCGATTTTCAACAAGAGGGTCATGACTATACAAATCATTGCAATTTTGATCCAAATAAGTCCAAATGTATACATAGAGGTCGTTTATGACTGGACTAAGTATAAATAAGCCAAAAATGATCAAATTTGACATTTTTCGATAGGAAAAACATTTTTTGAAAATTTTCGATTTTTCAACAAGAGAGTCATGACTATACAAATCAATGAAATTTTGATCCAAATAAGTCAAAATGTATACAAAGAGGTCGTTTTTGACTGGACAAAGTATAAATAAGCCAAAAATGATCAAATTTGACATTTTTCGATAGAAAAAACATTTTTTGAAAATTTTCGATTTTTCAACAAGAGACTCATGACTATACAAATCATTGCAATTTTGATCCAAATAAGTCAAAATGTATACATAGAGGTCGTTTATGACTGGACTAAGTATAAATAACCCAAAAATGATCAAATTTGACATTTTTCGATAAAAAAAACATTTTTTGAAAATTTTCGATTTTTCAACAAGAGAGTCATGACTATACAAATCATTGCAATTTTGATCCAAATAAGTCAAAATGTATACATAGAGGTCGTTTATGACTGGAATAAGTATAAAAAAGCCAAAAATGATCAAATTTGACATTTTTCGCTAGAAAAAATATTTTTTGAAAATTTTCGATTTTTCAACAAGAGACTCATGACTATACAAATCATTGAAATTTTGATCCAAATAAGTCAAACTGTATACATTGAGGTTGTTTATGACTGGACTAAGTATAAATAAGCCAAAAATGATCAAATTTGACATTTTTCGATAGGAAAAACATTTTTTGAAAATTTTCGATTTTTCAACAAGAGACTCATGACTATACAAATCATTGCAACTTTGATCCAAATAAGTCAAAATGTATACATAGAGGTCGTTTATGACTGGACTAAGTATAAATAAGCCAAAAATGATCAAATTTGACATTTTTCGATAGAAAAAACTTTTTTTGAAAATTTTCGATTTTTCAACAAGAGAGTCATGCCTATACAAATCATTGCAATTTTGATCCAAATAAGTCAAAATGTATACATTGAGGTTGTTTATGACTGGACTAAGTATAAATAAGCCAAAAATGATCAAATTTGACATTTTTCGATAGGAAAAACATTTTTTGAAAAATTTCGATTTTTCAACAAGAGAGTCATGACTATACAAATCATTGCAATTTTGATCCAAATAAGTCAAAATGTATACATAGAGGTCGTTTATGACTGGACTAAGTATAAATAACCCAAAAATGATCAAATTTGACTTTTTTCGATAGAAAAAACATTTTTTGAAAATTTTCGATTTTTCAACAAGAGAATCATGACTATACAAATCATTGAAATTTTGATCCAAATAAGTCAAAATGTATACATAGAGGTCGTTTATGACTGGAATAAGTATAAAAAAGCCAAAAATGATCAAATTTGACATTTTTCGATAGGAAAAACATTTTTTGAAAATTTTCGATTTTTCAACAAGAGACTCATGACTATACAAATCATTGAAATTTTGATCCAAATAAGTCAAAATGTATATAATGAGGTCGTTTATGACTGGACTAAGTATAAACAAGCCAAAAATGATCAAATTTGACATTTTTCGATAGAAAAAATATTTTTTGAAAATTTTCGATTTTTCAACAAGAGCCTCATGACTATACAAATCATTGAAATTTTGATCCAAATAAGTCAAAATGTATACATAGAGGTCGTTTATGACTGGAATAAGTATAAAAAAGCCAAAAATGATCAAATTTGACATTTTTCGCTAGAAAAAATATTTTTTGAAAATTTTCGATTTTTCAACAAGAGACTCATGACTATACAAATCATTGAAATTTTGATCCAAATAAGTCAAACTGTATACATTGAGGTCGTTTTTGACTGGACAAAGTATAAATAAGCCAAAAAATGATCAAATTTGACATTTTTCGATAGAAAAAACATTTTTTGAAAATTTTCGATTTTTCAACAAGAGACTCATGACTATACAAATCATTGCAATTTTGATCCAAATAAGTCAAAATGTATACATAGAGGTCGTTTATGACTGGACTAAGTATAAATAACCCAAAAATGATCAAATTTGACATTTTTCGATAAAAAAAACATTTTTTGAAAATTTTCGATTTTTCAACAAGAGAGTCATGACTATACAAATCATTGCAATTTTGATCCAAATAAGTCAAAATGTATACATAGAGGTCGTTTATGACTGGAATAAGTATAAAAAAGCCAAAAATGATCAAATTTGACATTTTTCGCTAGAAAAAATATTTTTTGAAAATTTTCGATTTTTCAACAAGAGAGTCATGACTATACAAATCATTGCAATTTTGATCCAAATAAGTCAAAATGTATACATAGAGGTCGTTTATGACTGGACTAAGTATAAATAACCCAAAAATGATCAAATTTGACTTTTTTCGATAGAAAAAACATTTTTTGAAAATTTTCGATTTTTCAACAAGAGAATCATGACTATACAAATCATTGAAATTTTGATCCAAATAAGTCAAAATGTATACATAGAGGTCGTTTATGACTGGAATAAGTATAAAAAAGCCAAAAATGATCAAATTTGACATTTTTCGATAGGAAAAACATTTTTTGAAAATTTTCGATTTTTCAACAAGAGACTCATGACTATACAAATCATTGAAATTTTGATCCAAATAAGTCAAAATGTATATAATGAGGTCGTTTATGACTGGACTAAGTATAAACAAGCCAAAAATGATCAAATTTGACATTTTTCGATAGAAAAAATATTTTTTGAAAATTTTCGATTTTTCAACAAGAGCCTCATGACTATACAAATCATTGAAATTTTGATCCAAATAAGTCAAAATGTATACATAGAGGTCGTTTATGACTGGAATAAGTATAAAAAAGCCAAAAATGATCAAATTTGACATTTTTCGCTAGAAAAAATATTTTTTGAAAATTTTCGATTTTTCAACAAGAGACTCATGACTATACAAATCATTGAAATTTTGATCCAAATAAGTCAAACTGTATACATTGAGGTCGTTTTTGACTGAACAAAGTATAAATAAGCCAAAAATGATCAAATTTGACATTTTTCGATAGAAAAAACATTTTTTGAAAATTTTCGATTTTTCAACAAGAGACTCATGACTATACAAATCATTGCAATTTTGATCCAAATAAGTCAAAATGTATACATAGAGGTCGTTTATGACTGGACTAAGTATAAATAACCCAAAAATGATCAAATTTGACATTTTTCGATAGAAAAAATATTTTTTGAAAATTTTCGATTTTTCAACAAGAGCCTCATGACTATACAAATCATTGAAATTTTGATTGAAATAAGTCAAAATGTATACAGAGAGGTCGTTTATGACTGGACTAAGTATAAATAAGCCAAAAATGATCAATTTTGACATTTTTCGATAGAAAAAATATTTTTTGAAAATATTCGATTTTTCAACAAGAGACTCATGACTATACAAATCATTGAAATTTTGATCCAAATAAGTCAAAATGTATACATAGAGGTTGTTTATGACTGGACTAAGTATAAAAAAGCCAAAAATGATCAAATTTGACATTTTTCGATAGAAAAAACATTTTTTGAAAATTTTCGATTTTTCAACAAGAGAGTCATGACTATACAAATCATAGAAATTTTGATCCAAATAAGTAAAAATGTATACATAGAGGTCGTTTATGCCTGGACTAAGTATAAATAAGCCAAAAATGATCAAATTTGACATTTTTCGATAGAAAAAATATTTTTAGAAAATTTTCGATTTTTCAACAAGAGACTCATGACTATACAAATCATTGAAATTTTGATCCAAATAAGTCAAAATGTATACATAGAGGTCGTTTATGACTGGACTAAGTATAAAAAAGCCAAAAATGATCAAATTTGACATTATTCGATGGAAAAAATATTTTTTGAAAATTTTCGATTTTTAAACAAGAGAGTCATGACTATACAAATCATTGCAGTTTTGATGCAAATAAGTCAAAATGTATACATAGAGGTCGTTTATGACTGGACTAAGTATAAATAACCCAAAAATGATCAAATTTGACATTTTTCGATAGAAAAAACATTTTTTGAAAATTTTCGATTTTTCAACAAGAGAATCATGACTATACAAATCATTGAAATTTTGATCCAAATAAGTCAAAATGTATACATTGAGGTCGTTTATGACTGGACTAAGTATAAATAAGCCAAAAATGATCAAATTTGACATTTTTCGATAGAAAAAACATTTTTTAAAAATTTTCGATTTTTCAACAAGAGACTCATGACTATACAAATCATTGCAATTTTGATCCAAATAAGTCAAAATGTATACATAGAGGTCGTTTTTGACTGGACTAAGTATAAAAAAGCCAAAAATGATCAAATTTGACATTTTTCGCTAGAAAAAATATTTTTTGAAAATTTTCGATTTTTCAACAAGAGACTCATGACTATACAAATCATTGAAATTTTGATCCAAATAAGTCAAACTGTATACATTGAGGTTGTTTATGACTGGACTAAGTATAAATAAGCCAAAAATGATCAAATTTGACATTTTTCGATAGGAAAAACATTTTTTGAAAATTTTCGATTTTTCAACAAGAGACTCATGACTATACAAATCATTGCAACTTTGATCCAAATAAGTCAAAATGTATACATAGAGGTCGTTTATGACTGGACTAAGTATAAATAAGCCAAAAATGATCAAATTTGACATTTTTCGATAGAAAAAACTTTTTTTGAAAATTTTCGATTTTTCAACAAGAGAGTCATGCCTATACAAATCATTGCAATTTTGATCCAAATAAGTCAAAATGTATACATTGAGGTTGTTTATGACTGGACTAAGTATAAATAAGCCAAAAATGATCAAATTTGACATTTTTCGATAGGAAAAACATTTTTTGAAAAATTTCGATTTTTCAACAAGAGAGTCATGACTATACAAATCATTGCAATTTTGATCCAAATAAGTCAAAATGTATACATAGAGGTCGTTTATGACTGGACTAAGTATAAATAACCCAAAAATGATCAAATTTGACATTTTTCGATAGAAAAAACATTTTTTGAAAATTTTCGATTTTTCAACAAGAGAATCATGACTATACAAATCATTGAAATTTTGATCCAAATAAGTCAAAATGTATACATAGAGGTCGTTTATGACTGGAATAAGTATAAAAAAGCCAAAAATGATCAAATTTGACATTTTTCGATAGGAAAAACATTTTTTGAAAATTTTCGATTTTTCAACAAGAGACTCATGACTATACAAATCATTGAAATTTTGATCCAAATAAGTCAAAATGTATATAATGAGGTCGTTTATGACTGGACTAAGTATAAACAAGCCAAAAATGATCAAATTTGACATTTTTCGATAGAAAAAATATTTTTTGAAAATTTTCGATTTTTCAACAAGAGCCTCATGACTATACAAATCATTGAAATTTTGATCCAAATAAGTTAAAATGTATACATAGAGGTCGTTTATGACTGGACTAAGTATAAATAAGCCAAAAATGATCAAATTTGACATTTTTCGATAGAAAAAACATTTTTTGAAAATTTTCGATTTTTAAACAAGAGAGTCATGACTATACAAATCATAGAAATTTTGATCCAAATAAGTAAAAATGTATACATAGAGGTCGTTTATGACTGGACTAAGTATAAATAAGCCAAAAATGATCAAATTTGACATTTTTCGATAGAAAAAATATTTTTAGAAAATTTTCGATTTTTCAACAAGAGACTCATGACTATACAAATCATTGAAATTTTGATCCAAATAAGTCAAAATGTATACATAGAGGTCGTTTATGACTGGACTAAGTATAAAAAAGCCAAAAATGATCAAATTTGACATTATTCGATGGAAAAAATATTTTTTGAAAATTTTCGATTTTTAAACAAGAGAGTCATGACTATACAAATCATTGCAGTTTTGATGCCAATAAGTCAAAATGTATACATTGAGGTCGTTTATGACTGGACTAAGTATAAATAACCCAAAAATGATCAAATTTGACATTTTTCGATAGAAAAAACATTTTTTGAAAATTTTCGATTTTTCAACAAGAGAATCATGACTATACAAATCATTGAAATTTTGATCCAAATAAGTCAAAATGTATACATTGAGGTCGTTTATGACTGGACTAAGTATAAATAAGCCAAAAATGATCAAATTTGACATTTTTCGATAGAAAAAACATTTTTTAAAAATTTTCGATTTTTCAACAAGAGACTCATGACTATACAAATCATTGCAATTTTGATCCAAATAAGTCAAAATGTATACATTGAGGTCGTTTATGACTGGACTAAGTATAAATAACCCAAAAATGATCAAATTTGACATTTTTCGATAGAAAAAACATTTTTTGAAAATTTTCGATTTTTCAACAAGAGAATCATGACTATACAAATCATTGAAATTTTGATCCAAATAAGTCAAAATGTATACATAGAGGTCGTTTATGACTGGAATAAGTATAAAAAAGCCAAAAATGATCAAATTTGACATTTTTCGATAGGAAAAACATTTTTTGAAAATTTTCGATTTTTCAACAAGAGCCTCATGACTATACAAATCATTGAAATTTTGATCCAAATAAGTTAAAATGTATACATAGAGGTCGTTTATGACTGGACTAAGTATAAATAAGCCAAAAATGATCAAATTTGACATTTTTCGATAGAAAAAACATTTTTTGAAAATTTTCGATTTTTCAACAAGAGAGTCATGACTATACAAATCATAGAAATTTTGATCCAAATAAGTAAAAATGTATACATAGAGGTCGTTTATGACTGGACTAAGTATAAATAACCCAAAAATGATCAAATTTGACATTTTTCGATAGAAAAAACATTTTTTGAAAATTTTCGATTTTTCAACAAGAGAATCATGACTATACAAATCATTGAAATTTTGATCCAAATAAGTCAAAATGTATACATTGAGGTCGTTTATGACTGGACTAAGTATAAATAAGCCAAAAATGATCAAATTTGACATTTTTCGATAGAAAAAACATTTTTTAAAAATTTTCGATTTTTCAACA
This sequence comes from Chrysoperla carnea, assembly GCF_905475395.1. NCBI lineage: Eukaryota > Metazoa > Arthropoda > Insecta > Neuroptera > Chrysopidae > Chrysoperla > Chrysoperla carnea. The sequence continues at coordinate 14,617 of NW_025408290.1, forward strand.
AGAGACTCATGACTATACAAATCATTGCAATTTTGATCCAAATAAGTCAAAATGTATACATAGAGGTCGTTTATGACTGGACTAAGTATAAATAAGCCAAAAATGATCAAATTTGACATTTTTCGATAGGAAAAACATTTTTTGAAAATTTTCGATTTTTCAACAAGAGAGTCATGAATATACAAATCAATGAAATTTTGATCCAAATAAGTCAAAATGTATACATAGAGGTCGTTTATGACTGGACAAAGTATAAATAAGCCAAAAATGATCAAATTTGACATTTTTCGATAGAAAAAACATTTTTTGAAAATTTTCGATTTTTCAACAAGAGAGTCATGACTATACAAATCATTGCAATTTCGATCCAAATAAGTCAAAATGTATACATAGAGGTCGTTTATGACTGGACTAAGTATAAATAAGCAAAAATTATCAAATTTGACATTTTTCGATAGAAAAAATATTTTTTGAAAATTTTCGATTTTTCAACAAGAGAGTCATGACTGTACAAATCATTGCAATTTTGATCCAAATAAGTCAAAATGTATACATAGAGGTCGTTTATGACTAGACTAAGTATAAATAAGCCAAAAATGATCAAATTTGACATTTTTCGATAGAAAAAACATTTTTTGAAAATTTTCGATTTTTCAACAAGAGACTCATGACTATACAAATCATTGCAATTTTGATCCAAATAAGTCAAAATGTATACATAGAGGTCGTTTATGACTGGACTAAGTATAAATAAGCCAAAAATGATCAAATTTGACATTTTTCGATAGAAAAAACATTTTTTGAAAATTTTCGATTTTTCAACAAGAGAGTCATGACTATACAAATCATTGCAATTTTGATCCAAATAAGTCAAAATGTATACATAGAGGTCGTTTATGACTGGAATAAGTATAAAAAAGCCAAAAATGATCAAATTTGACATTTTTCGCTAGAAAAAATATTTTTTGAAAATTTTCGATTTTTCAACAAGAGACTCATGACTATACAAATCATTGAAATTTTGATCCAAATAAGTCAAACTGTATACATTGAGGTTGTTTATGACTGGACTAAGTATAAATAAGCCAAAAATGATCAAATTTGACATTTTTCGATAGGAAAAACATTTTTTGAAAATTTTCGATTTTTCAACAAGAGAGTCATGACTATACAAATCATTGCAATTTTGATCCAAATAAGTCAAAATGTATACATAGAGGTCGTTTATGACTGGAATAAGTATAAAAAAGCCAAAAATGATCAAATTTGACATTTTTCGCTAGAAAAAATATTTTTTGAAAATTTTCGATTTTTCAACAAGAGACTCATGACTATACAAATCATTGAAATTTTGATCCAAATAAGTCAAACTGTATACATTGAGGTTGTTTATGACTGGACTAAGTATAAATAAGCCAAAAATGATCAAATTTGACATTTTTCGATAGGAAAAACATTTTTTGAAAATTTTCGATTTTTCAACAAGAGACTCATGACTATACAAATCATTGCAATTTTGATCCAAATAAGTCAAAATGTATACATAGAGGTCGTTTATGACTGGAATAAGTATAAAAAAGCCAAAAATGATCAAATTTGACATTTTTCGCTAGAAAAAATATTTTTTGAAAATTTTCGATTTTTCAACAAGAGACTCATGACTATACAAATCATTGAAATTTTGATCCAAATAAGTCAAACTGTATACATTGAGGTTGTTTATGACTGGACTAAGTATAAATAAGCCAAAAATGATCAAATTTGACATTTTTCGATAGGAAAAACATTTTTTGAAAATTTTCGATTTTTCAACAAGAGACTCATGACTATACAAATCATTGCAACTTTGATCCAAATAAGTCAAAATGTATACATAGAGGTCGTTTATGACTGGACTAAGTATAAATAAGCCAAAAATGATCAAATTTGACATTTTTCGATAGAAAAAATATTTTTTGAAAATTTTCGATTTTTCAACAAGAGAGTCATGACTATACAAATCATTGCACTTTTGATCTAAATAAGTCAAAATGTATACATAGAGGTCGTTTATGACTGGACTAAGTATAAATAAGCCAAAAATGATCAAATTTGACATTTTTCGATAGAAAAAAGATTTTTTAAAAATTTTCGATTTTTCAACAAGAGACTCATGACTATACAAATCATTGCAATTTTGATCCAAATAAGTCAAAATGTATACATAGAGGTCGTTTATGACTGGACTAAGTATAAATAAGCCAAAAATGATCAAATTTGACATTTTTCGATAGAAAAAACATTTTTTGAAAATTTTCGATTTTTCAACAAGAGAGTCATGACTATACAAATCATTGAAATTTTGATCCAAATAAGTCAAAATGTATACATAGAGGTCGTTTATGACTGGACTAAGTATAAATAAGCCAAAAATGATCAAATTTGACATTTTTCGATAGAAAAAACATTTTTTAAAAATTTTCGATTTTTTAACAAGAGACTCATGACTATACAAATCATTGAAATTTTGATCCAAATAAGTCAAAATGTATACATAGAGGTCGTTTATGACTGGACTAAGTATAAATAAGCCAAAAATGATCAAATTTGACATTTTTCGATAGAAAAAACATTGTTTAAAAATTTTCGATTTTTCAACAAGAGACTCATGCCTATACAAATCATAGCAATTTTGATCCAAATAAGTCAAAATGTATACATAGTGGTCGTTTATGACTAGACTAAGTATAAATAAGCCAAAAATGATCAAATTTGACATTATTCGATAGAAAAAACTTTTTTGAAAATTTTCGATTTTTCAACAAGAGACTCATGACTATACAAATCATTGAAATTTTGATTCAAATAAGTCAAAATGTATACATAGAGGTCGTTTATGACTGGACTAAGTATAAATAAGCCAAAAATGATGAAATTTGACATTTTGCGATAGAAAAAACATTTTTTGAAAATTTTCGATTTTTCAACAAGAGAGTCATGACTATACAAATCATTGCAATTTTGATCCAAATAAGTCAAAATGTATACATAGAGGTCGTTTATGACTGGACTAAGTATAAATAAGCAAAAATTATCAAATTTGACATTTTTCGATAGAAAAAACATTGTTTAAAAATTTTCGATTTTTCAACAAGAGACTCATGCCTATACAAATCATTGCAATTTTGATCCAAATAAGTCAAAATGTATACATAGAAGTCGTTTATGACTGGACTAAGTATAAATAAGCCAAAAATGATCAAATTTGACATTTTTCGATAGAAAAAACATTTTTTGAAAATGTTCGATTTTTCCACAAGAGACTCATGACTATACATATCATTGCAATTTTGATCCAAATAAGTCAAAATGTATACATATATATATTGAGGTTGTTTATGACTGGACTAAGTATAAATAAGCCAAAAAAGATCAAATTTGACATTTTGCGATAGAAAAAACATTTTTTGAAAATTTTCGATTTTTCAACAAGAGACTCATGCCTATACAAATCATTGCAATTTTGATCCAAATAAGTCAAAATGTATACATAGAGGTCGTTTATGACTGGACTAAGTATAAACAAGCCAAAAATGATCAAATTTGAAATTTTTCGATAGAAAAAACTTTTTTTGAAAATTTTCGATTTTTCAACAAGAGAGTCATGCCTATACAAATCATTGCAATTTTGATCCAAATAAGTCAAAATGTATACATTGAGGTTGTTTATGACTGGACTAAGTATAAATAAGCCAAAAATGATCAAATTTGACATTTTTCGATAGGAAAAACATTTTTTGAAAAATTTCGATTTTTCAACAAGAGAGTCATGACTATACAAATCATTGCAATATTGATATAAATAAGTCAAAATGTATACATAGAGGTCGTTTATGACTGGACTAAGTATAAATAAGCCAAAAATGATCAAATTTGACATTTTTCGATAGGAAAAACATTTTTTGAAAATTTTCGATTTTTCAACAAGAGACTCATGACTATACAAATCATTGAAATTTTGATCCAAATAAGTCAAAATGTATATAATGAGGTCGTTTATGACTGGACTAAGTATAAACAAGCCAAAAATGATCAAATTTGACATTTTTCGATAGAAAAAATATTTTTTGAAAATTTTCGATTTTTCAACAAGAGCCTCATGACTATACAAATCATTGAAATTTTGATCCAAATAAGTTAAAATGTATACATAGAGGTCGTTTATGACTGGACTAAGTATAAATAAGCCAAAAATGATCAAATTTGACATTTTTCGATAGAAAAAACATTTTTTGAAAATTTTCGATTTTTCAACAAGAGAGTCATGACTATACAAATCATTGCAGTTTTGATGCAAATAAGTCAAAATGTATACATAGAGGTCGTTTATGACTGGACTAAGTATAAATAACCCAAAAATGATCAAATTTGACATTTTTCGATAGAAAAAACATTTTTTGAAAATTTTCGATTTTTCAACAAGAGAGTCATGACTATACAAATCATTGAAATTTTGATCCAAATAAGTCAAAATGTATACATTGAGGTCGTATATGACTGGACTAAGTATAAATAAGCCAAAAATGATCAAATTTGAAATTTTTCGATAGAAAAAACTTTTTTTGAAAATTTTCGATTTTTCAACAAGAGAGTCATGCCTATACAAATCATTGCAATTTTGATCCAAATAAGTCAAAATGTATACATTGAGGTTGTTTATGACTGGACTAAGTATAAATAAGCCAAAAATGATCAAATTTGACATTTTTCGATAGGAAAAACATTTTTTGAAAAATTTCGATTTTTCAACAAGAGAGTCATGACTATACAAATCATTGCAATTTTGATCCAAATAAGTCAAAATGTATACATAGAGGTCGTTTATGACTGGACTAAGTATAAATAAGCCAAAAATGATCAAATTTGACATTTTTCGATAGAAAAAATATTTTTAGAAAATTTTCGATTTTTCAACAAGAGACTCATGACTATACAAATCATTGAAATTTTGATCCAAATAAGTCAAAATGTATACATAGAGGTCGTTTATGACTGGACTAAGTATAAATAACCCAAAAATGATCAAATTTGACATTTTTCGATAGAAAAAAACATTTTTTGAAAATTTTCGATTTTTCAACAAGAGAGTCATGACTATACAAATCATTGAAATTTTGATCCAAATAAGTCAAAATGTATACATTGAGGTCGTATATGACTGGACTAAGTATAAATAAGCCAAAAATGATCAAATTTGACATTTTTCGATAGAAAAAACATTTTTTAAATATTTTCGATTTTTCAACAAGAGACTCATGACTATACAAATCATTGCAATTTTGATCCAAACAAGTCAAAATGTATACATAGAGGTCGTTTTTGACTGGACTAAGTATCAATAAGCCAAAAATGATCAAAGTTGACATTATTCGATAGAAAAAACATTTTTTGAAAATTTTCGATTTTCAACAAGCGGGTCATGACTATACAAATCATTGCAATTTTTATCTAAATAAGTCCAAATGTATACATAGAGGTCGTTAATGACTGGACTAAGTATAAATAAGCCAAAAATGATCAAATTTGACATTTTTCGATAGGAAAAACATTTTTTGAAAATTTTCGATTTTTCTACAAGAGAGTCATGACTATACAAATCAATGAAATTTTGATCCAAATAAGTCAAAATGTATACATAGAGGTCGTTTATGACTGGACAAAGTATAAATAAGCCAAAAATGATCAAATTTGACATTTTTCGATAGAAAA